>NC_036870.1:23487109-23515094 GCF_002910315.2 Salvelinus sp. IW2-2015
CATCCACCCTGGTTAACACAAAACACACACACACACCACACACACACAGCACACACACACACACACACACACCACACACACACACACAAACACACACACACACACACACACACACACACCACACCACACCACACACGCACACACAACCCATTCCACAGACACAGGGGTGCCGTATTGACTGATTGCGATTCTCTCCACTCTCTGTTTTCAGTAGACTAGTCTATTTCTTTCCAACAATCTATCGGACAAGAGGACGGAGAGAGAAAGAGACTGGAAAGGATGGAGGGGAATAAGGGACTGATTGCCAATGTGACAGAATGCCAAACAAAACAGCAAAGAGTTAGGTGAATAGACAGGGACAGCTGCGAGAGAGGATTCTGTTTAATTATTGAGGACTACGGTCCACTCATAAGGTTGTGGAATGAAGAATTGGGCAAGTTTTCTAGTATAAAAATATGAAACACAAAAAAATATAAGTATTTCCAATTGGGGAGTCAAAAACAACAATCCCTGCATTGACTGTTTCAGTTGCAAGTTATAAATAGAATGTATATTATGCAGTCAGAAGATGAAAACCAAAAAAGATGTTTGCTCACTCTTCTCTTTCTTGAGTGAGGGGAAATGTCATTCAATATTCAGAGAATCGCGTCTAGCTCGTCATTATTTTCATCGAGACCATTAATATCAACCCAAGACAAGGTTGGGGTGCGATAATGCATTCTGAGAAAGGTGAAACAGTTCTAGAATTGAATTTGGTCACACTGGCATTGCTTGCTGTTCTTAGAATAGAACAATGTTCTGAGAAATCTATAGAGTGGACAAACCACAGTGTTCTTAGAAACGCTGTGACACTTCAACATGAGTGAACAGGAAAACCTCCCCTTCTGTAGCCGATCACAAGCTAGTTGACGGTTAGCTTTTAGCACGCATAAACACCTTGCGTTCCGGAACACAGTGTTGCCCACAACCAATCAATGCCAAGTTTCAGGTATTGAGTGTAACTGCAGAGTACGCCGGTTTCTTGTCTTCTTCTCATGCATTATGTTTGTTTCTCCCGTGTTTTTTTATCATGTCATTTTGTTTTGTACTACAATTATAATGACACTGTCATTTTGGTTTAGCGCTCAACAAAGCATTTCACTGCACTTGTGCACGTGATATTAAAAACTTGTGAAACTTGGGTGTTTTGTGAGCATGCCATCACATCCTGCTGTGAATAAGCACCACACACACATTATCTTCATTAAATTCCAAAAACACACACACACACACACACACACACACACACACACACACACACACACAACCCATTCAGAGACACAGGGGTGCCGTATTGACTGATTGGATTTCTCTTCCACTCTCTGTTTTCAGTAGACTAGTCTATTTCTTCCAACAATCTATTGGGACAGAGAGAGACGGAGAGAAAGAGACTGAAAGGGATGGAGGGGGGAATAAGGGACTGATTTCCAATGTGTACAGATGGCCAAACAAAACAGAAGAGTAGGTGAATAGACAGGGGACAGGCTGGGAGAGAGGATTCTGTTTAATTATTGAGGGACTACGGTCACTCAATAAGGGGTAGAAGAATGGGCAATGTTTTTCTATATAAATATGAAACACAAAAACATATAAGTATTTCCCAATTGTGGGAGTCAAAAACAACAATCCCTGCATTGACTGTTTCAGTTGCAGTATAAATAGAATGTATAACTTATTCTGTCAGAAGATGAAAACCAAAAAGATGTTTGCTCACTCTTCTCTTCTGAGTGAGGAAAATGTCATTCATATTCAGAGAATGGCGTCTAGCTCGTCATTATTTCATCGAGACATTAATATCAACCCAACAATGTTGGGGTGATAATAGCATTCTGAGAAAGGTGAACAGTTCTGAGAATTGAATTTGGTCTACATGCATGTGCTTGCTGTTCTTAGAATAGAACAATGTTCTGAGAAATCTATAGGTGGACAAACACAGTGTTCTTAGAAAGCTGTGACTCAACATTGAGTGAACAGGAACCTCCCCTTCTGTAGCCGATCACAGCTAGTTGACGTTAGCTTTAGCACGGCATAAACACCTTGCTTTCCTGAACACAGTTGCCCACAACCAATCAATGCCAAGGTTTTCAGTGGTATTGAGTGTAACTTCAGAGTACGCCGTGTTTCTTGTCTTCTTCTCATGCCTTATTTTTGTTTCTCCCGTGTTTTTGTTATCATGTCATTTGTTTTGTACTACAATTATATTGATCACTGTCATTGTTGGGTTTAGCGCTTTCAACAAAGGCATTTCACTGCACTTGTGCACGTGATATTAAAACTTGAAACTTGTTTTTGTGAGCATGGCATCACATCCTGCTGTGAATAAGCACACACACACAGTATTCTTCATAAATTCCCAAACTACAGTATATCTTCTACTTAGTACTCATCCCGGATCCGGGAGCACCCCCCAGAGTAAAAAAGCTGACTAGCATAGCCTAGCATAGCGTCACAAGTAAATACTAGCATCTAAATATCATTAAATCACAAGTCCAAGACACCAGATGAAAGATACAGATCTTGTGAATCCAGCCATCATTTCTGATTTTTATAATGTTTTATAGGGAAGACACAATATGTAAATCTATTAGCTAACCACGATAGCAAAAGACACAACTTTTTTTTCTCCACCATTTTTTTCCTGCATGGGTAGCTATCACTAATTCGACTAAATAAAGATATATATAGCCACTAACCAAGAAACAACTTCATAAGATGACAGTCTGATAACATATTTATGGTATAGGATATGTTTTTTTAGAARAATTTGCATTTTTCAGGTATAAATCACAGTTCTACATAGCAGCTGCAATCTGAAATAGTGCCGAAGCTGCCAGAATAATTACAGAGACCAACGTCAAATAACTAATTACTCATCTTAAAACATTTCTGAAAAATAACAACAGCGTACAGCAAATGAAAGCCCAACATCTTTTGGAATCCAGCCAATATGTCAGATTTTTAAGTGTTTTACGGCGAAAAACAAGATATAGCATTATATGAGCTTACCACAATAGCCGAAACACAAGCAATTTACCAGCAGCACAGGTTAGCGATCGTACAACCCAGCAAAAGATATATAATTTTACTAACTTGATATACTTCATCAGATGACAGTCCTGTAACATCATATTACACAATGCATATAGCTTTTGTTCGAAAATGTGCATATTTAGCAGCACAAATCGTGGTTATGCTATGTAATCAGTAAAAACATGGCATGCATTCTGGCCGGCGCCATCTTGGAAAGGCACCTAATCTAATCAATAAATAATCGAAAACTTGACTAAAAAAATACAGGTTGGACAGCAATCGAAAGATGCATTAGTTATTAATGCAACCGCTGTGTTAGATTTTTAAAATTAACGTTACTAGACATACAGTGTGCGTTACAGCCAGACCAGTGCCGCAATAATGGCCGAAAAATACTTTTGCATTTTTCCACAGAACAACGAATTAACATCATAAATAGTTCTTACTATTAGTTGAGCTTCCATCAGAATCTTGGGCAAGGTGTCTTTTGTCCAAAAGAATCGTTGCTTTGTTGTAAAACGTCCTCTTCAACTTCGGAATTAGTAGCTAACAATAGCTACGTGGCACACACATGTCCAAATCCTCCAAACGCAATACTACGAAAATTCAGAAAATAGCAATATACTCGCATAAATTGATATAAATCGGTTTAAAATAACTTCGTTATGATGTTTCTAACACCTATATCGAATTAAATCACAGACGGATATATCTTAGGTCGATAACGAGAGCTTTTGAGCATGCCATTCTGATGTCCTCTCTTGCGTCTTGACGAGCGTCCAAAAGAACGGACATCCCACTCCATGGCCTTTTATAAAGTCTGAAAAATACGTAGAGACTCCATTCCACTTCTCATTGGTTACTGACATCCCGGGGAAGGCGGGTGCAGTTCATTTCGACCCATAGGACACATACAGAGCTTTAAACTGATCCGAGATCAGAGCCTAGTTTTCAGACCTTCGCAGTTCCTGTCATGATTTTTTGCTGCAGAAAGAGTTCTGGTTCACCCACAGACATAATTCAAACGGTTTTAGAAACTAGAGATTGTTTTCTATCCAATAGTAATAATAATATGCATATTGTACGAGCAAGAGTTGAGTACGAGGCAGTTTAATTTGGGAACGCAAAATGTCGAAGTTGAAACAGCACCCCCTGTAGTGACAAAAGGATATCCTTCTCCACTAATCCCATCTACAGATGCAGGATCTTAAGTTGATCATCCTGTTGCAGGAGGAATTTCCTGCAATGCAGGAAATGCAAAACTTGTAATGTAATTGAGGTTTAAAAGCCTTCTGAAGTTTGTAATTTCCACTTTGAAATGCCAGCTTTATTTTTACCTTAGGAAAAAAATGTATCAACCCCCACAAAAATGTCCTAGAATTAAAATTCACATAATACTTCACATGTACTGTTGCTGCAGGATTATTTTCCTGCTGTAGCAAACTAGCTCAAATTAAGATCCTACATCTGTAATCATCATCATAATGAGTCTGTTTTTTATGCTATAGCACAATAGCATGATATATGTATGCCTTATAGCCTATTTCAAATTATATTAGCGTTGGGATTTGAGCAGAACATGTTGCTTTTATGGCAGTGGTTTATGAGGACGGTACTCTCATCCATATCCTAATCATATTGTAACCTCCACGGCTTTAGACACTGTAATCATACAAGCCGTGTTGTGCAGTAAGGATGACAGTACAGTAATTAGTAACAGCAATGACCTGCCTGTGCCTGGAAATATATGAACAAAATAAAGTCTCTCTCTCTCTCTCTCTCTCTCTCTCTCTCTCGTGCACAAGTGCAGTGAAATGCCTTTGTTGAAAGCCTAAAACCCAACAATGACAGTGATCAAATATAATTGTAGTACAAAACAAATACATGATAACAAAAAACACGGGAGAAACAAAATAAGGCATGAGAAGAAGACACAGAAACACGGCGTACTCTGCAGTTACACTCAATACCACTGAAAACCTTGGCATTGATTGGTTGTGGGCAACTGTGTTCAGGAAAGCAAGGTGTTTATGCCTGCTAAAGCTAACGGTCAACTAGCTGTGATGCGCTACAGAAGGGGAGGTTCCTGTTCACTCAATGTTAGTCCTTCCTTCCCTCTCTTTCATTGTGTCACTCAATGTTAGATCCTTCCTTCTCTCTCATCTATAAGCTGCCGGTAACGTCATAGTAAATGGAGAGAGTTTTGAAGCAATGGTAAACAAAGGAAGCAAATAGAGCAGTTGTCTGGAGAGCTGACCTCCCATTGAACTCCACAGGTACTGTAGCACACTTATTATATACAGTATACACCAGTGACAGTTAACACTGCAAATAAATTCCCTTGGACCAAAAGAACATTCTCTTTTCCTGAAATTAGTTCAGCGACTTATTTCAAAGAGCCTTCGTGAGTAAACAAGTATATATGTTCATTCATATTGATTTTCAAGGGCTTTTGAGGTCCTTGTATTTGACTGCAGTCTCCCAGGACTAATATGTTAAAGTACATTTAAAGTTTAACATTTAAAATTTAACATGTCTTTGCTAAGGACATTTGTTTCTTTGTACCAGTCTGTTATAAACAATATTGTCATGCCCATTTGTAGGCCCTAAGCCGAGTCAAAATATATTTTGTAGAAACTTCCCATCTCTCAAAGCCAACATCCACTCGGTGATGCTTTCATCAGACATCTGTTGCCACATTCCATGCACCACACACACACACACACACACACACACACACACACACACACACACACACACACACACACACACACACACACACACACATTTGTCATTCAGAGTTAAATAATGTTTTCCCCAGATCTCATATTTGGGTTAACACATCTATTACTGCAGTGTAATACTGTGTTACTCAGCCACCATAGACACACATTACAGATTGCACTATAGGATTGTTCTGTCTGGTCCTCTGCTCTTCTCACAAGCTACCTTGCCTTTGATGATCTGAGAAATGGCTCTAATTCACTGTGCTGTGGTTTCCATGTTGGATTCATTAGTAATACTTGGAAAATGTTTGTTAAGGACACCTGACAATACTATTTGTTTCCGGGCTGCGGAGATTACACTGAAATACAGAGGTACTGTAGAGGGGACACTAATATTGTGTGAACGTGTGTGTTTGCGTGTGAAAATAAAAAGTAAACAACTCTCCATTTTAATTAATCAAATATTTATCCAAAACTCCATGTCTGAACGATTCTAAAATAAAATGCTTTCGAGAACTGCACCCACCCCAATAACTGCTTTTTTTCCTAATTAAAAATCTTGTGATTTATTTGTATTTGTTTATTCGGATCCCCATTAGCTTTGGCAGAAGCAGCAGCTACTCTTCCTGGGGTCCACAAAAAAACACAAAACATGTCAAGTAACAAAACACTGATACATTGATAGAAAAGGATAGTCACACAAATTTAAAGTACAAGAATATACAAACAATACAACAAAAAAACGATGTGTGTTTGTGTGTGTGTGCGTAAGTATTTGTGTGTGTATGTGTTTGTGTGTGCATGTGTGTGCGTGTGTTTGTGTCTTGTCTCACAAATCTTTCTCGTCGTGTCAGTAATTGTCTATTGACACTGAATGACACATATTAGCACAACATTTTCATTGTTTGAGTGTTTTCTACATAGGAGAGACATCTGTTCGAGATGGTAGAAAGCATTTTTTTAAAGGATAAGCATTCTTATGCTTTCCATTGTTTTCCAAAATATTATGTTTTTAAAAGTCTAAGCCGCTGGGGGGGGGTTCTAAACTGGCATATGGAATTGTTTTAATTAAAACCTCTGGATAAAATTGTGCCCAATTTAAACGGCCTCGTACTCTGTCATTGATCATATGATATGCATATTATTATTACTATTGGATAGAAAACACTCAAGTTTCTAAAACTGTTTGAATTATATCTGTGAGTAAAACAGGCAAACTTCCAAACAGGAAGTGAAAATTCTGAAATGGGTCTCTGTGAAAGGCATCGCCTATTCAATTGCCTTGTATTTATGGATCTGTATGCACTTCATACGCCTTCCACTAGATGTCAACAGGCAGTAGAACGTGGAATGAAGTGTCTAGCCTTATGTGGGACCGAATGAGAGCCTTTGGAGTGACAGGTCAGCCATATTGGCAGTATTCGGCTACGCACYTAGGTTTGTCATATTGTTGTCTGCAATACGTTAGGTAGACACGAAGAAATGCTCCGTCTGGGACGTTATTGGATATATTTGTGTAAAATATCCTAAAGATGGATTCTTAACTGAGTTTGACCAGTCTATTAGACTTTTATTATCACTTTTTGAATTTTTCGTTCATGCGTAAAATCTTCATGGACACGTGAGCTACACCATGCTAGCCAAAGTTGCTAATTCGACAGAAGAAATGGACATTCTAAAACAAAACAACGATTTATTGTGGAACTAGGATCCCTGGCACTGCATTCTGATGAAAGTTCATCAAAGGTAAGGGAATATTTATGATGTTATTTCGTATTTTTGTGGACTTTTTGTACTCCAACATGGCGGAGAATGGCTGATCGCTGTCTGAGATTATTGCATGCTGTGCTTTGTACTAAAGTAATTTTTTWAAATCTAACACAGCGGTTGCAACCTTTCAGTGATACCCATCCCGGATCCGGGATCCTCCTCATCAAAAAAGCTGACTAGCATAGCCTAGCCTAACGGGACAGGGATATCATATAATATAATTTTCATGAAATCACAAGTCCAATACAGCAAATGAAAGATAAACATCTTGTGAATCCAGCCATCATTTCCGATTTTTTAAATGTTTGGGTGGTCTTAAGATGCTCATAGTATGGATCATTTTGCTATTTGATTTTGAATTTTAGGACCACTTTAGGTATGCCAAAAATATATCCCCCAAAAATATTTGATATAATATTGAATTTGGCCTTTGCTAATACAGTCCAGAGAAACACGCAAAAAAATAAACATTCATAAAAAGCAAAAGAAGACAGTCAAAAAATAAATAAGAATCAATGTTTTGAAGTGTTTGTTCTATATCAAGGAGATAGTCTCTAGTTGGGGATTTTTTTATGATGTTACTTAGATTGACACAACGGTGCGTCACTCGAATTCAGGGGGTTTTAATAGCTTTGTCTGTTGTTTTCATTCCAATATTGGATTCTATTTCCATGAAACCTCTGCTCCCTTGCTCATCCATCCATCCGTCAATCCATCATGTTTCGTTATTGTGGACCCTTTCTGTTTGGTTCTTCTCTAGTTCTTTCCATCCATTCCCTTCCAATCCATTCTGTTCAATCATTAAAAGCCATACTTCCTGTTATTTTCTGCTGTGATCAATTCACTCCCTGAAACCCAGTGACAAGACAGATTGTGGGACATCTAGGGAGTACCTGTCCCTCTCTACTACAGATACCCCCAACTGTCTGTCCATACCTAGCAGAGTAGTGTATATGCAGTTGAAGTCGGAAGTTTACATACACCTTAGCTAAATACATTTAAACTCAGTTTTTCACAATTCTTGACATTTAATCCTAATAAAAATGAACTGTCTTAGGTCAGTTGAGATCACCACTTTATTTTAAAAATGTGAAATGTCAGAATAACAGCAGAGAGAATGATTTATTTCAGCTTTTATTTCCTTCATCGCATTCCCAGTGGGTCAGAAAATTACATTAAATCAATTAGTATTTTGTAGCATTGCCTTTMAATTGTTTAACTTGGGTCAAACGTTTAGGGTAGCCTTCCACAAGCTTCCCACAATAAGTTGGGTGAATTCTGGCCCATTCCTCCTGACAGAGCTGGTGTAACTGAGTCAGGTTTGTAGGCCTCCTTGCTCGCACACGCTTTTTCAGTTCTGCTCACACATGTTCTATAGGATTGAGGTCAGGGCTTTGTGATGGCCACTCCAATACCTTGACTTTGTTGTCCTTAAGCCATTTTGCCACAACTTTGGAAGTATGCTTGGGGTAATTGTTCATTTGGAAGACCCATTTGCGACCAAGCTTTAACTTCCTGACTAATGTCTTTAGATGTTGCTTCAATATATCCACATCATTTTCCTTTCTCATGATGCCATCTATTTTGTGAAATGCACCAGTCCCTCCTGCTGCAAAGCACCCCTACAACATGATGCTGCCACCCCTGTGCTTCACGGTTGGGATGGTGTTTTTCGGCTTGCAAGCCTCCCCCTTTTTCCTCCAAACATAATGATGATCATTATGGTCAAACAGTTCTATTTTTGTTTCATCAGACCAGAGGACATTTCTCCAAAAATTACAATCTTGCCCCCATGTGCAGTTGCAAACCGTAGTCTGGCTTTTTTATGGCGGTTTTGGAGCAATGCCTTCTTCATTGCTGAGCGGCCTTTCAGGTTATGTCGATATAGGACTCGTTTTACTGTGGATCTAGATACTTTTGAACCTGTTTCCTCCAGCATCTTCACAAGATCCTTTGCTGTTGTTCTGGGATTGATTTGCACTGTTCGCACCAAACTACGTTTATCTCTTGGTGACAGAACGCGTCTCCTTCCTGAGCGGTATGACGGCTGCGTGGTCCCATGGTGTTTATACTTGAGTACTACTGTTTGTGCAGATGAACGTGGTACCTTCAGCCATTTGTAAATTGCTCCCAAGRATGAACTAGACTTGTGGAGGTCTACAATATTTTTTCTGAAGTCTTGGATTTCTTTTGATTTTCCCTTGATGTCAAGCAACGAGGCACTGAGTTTGAAGGTAGGCCTTGAAATACAGCCACAGGTCCACCTCCAATTGACTCAAATGATGTCAATTAGCC
The DNA here is from genome assembly GCF_002910315.2 of Salvelinus sp. IW2-2015. NCBI lineage: Eukaryota > Metazoa > Chordata > Actinopteri > Salmoniformes > Salmonidae > Salvelinus > Salvelinus sp. IW2-2015. Next base: position 23,496,970 of record NC_036870.1, read on the forward strand.
TATCAGAAGCTTCTAAAACCATGACATAATTTTCTGGAATTTYCCAAGCTGTTTAAAGGCAGTCAACATAGTCAAATCAAATCAAATYGTATTTGTCACATACAAATGGTTAGCAGATGTTAATTAATGCGAGTGTAGCGAAATTCTTGTGCTTTTAGTTCCGACCATGCAGTAATATCTAACAAGTAATCTAACCTAACAATTTCACAACAACTACCTTATACACACAAGTGTAAAGGAATGTTAAAGAATATGTACATAAAAATATGTGAATGAGCGATGGCCGAACGGCATAGGCAAGATGCAGTAGATGGTATAGAGTACAGTATATACATATGAGATGAGTAATGTAGGGTATGTAAACATTATATAAAGTGACATTGTTTAAAGTGGCTAGTGATACATTTGTTACATAAATGTTTTCATTATTAAAGTGGCTAGAGATGAGTCAATATGTTGGCAGCAGCCACTCAATGTTAGTGATGGCTGTTTAACAGTCTGATGGCCTTGAGATAGAAGCTGTTTTTCAGTCTCGGTCCCCGTTTTGATGCACATGTACTGACCTCGCCTTCTGGATGATAGCGGGTGAACAGGCAGTGGTTCGGGTGGTTGTTGTCCTTGAAGATCTTTTTGGCCTTTCTGTGACATCGGGTGGTGTAGGTGTCCTGGAGGGCAGGTAGTTTGCCCCCGGTGATGCGTTGTGCAGACCTCACTACCCTCTGGAGAGCCTTACAGTTGTGGGCTGAGCAGTTGCCGTACCAGGCGGTGATACAGCCCGACAGGATGCTCTCAATTGTGCATCTGTAAAAGTTTGTGAGTGATTTTGGTGACAAGACGAATTTCTTCAGCCTCCTGAGGTTGAAGAGGCGCTGCTGCGCCTTCTTCATTATGCTGTCTGTGTGGTTGGACCATTTCAGTTTGTCCGTGATGTGTACGCCGAGGAGCTTAAAACGTTCCACCTTCTCCACTACTGTCCCGTCGATGTGGATAGGGGGCTGCTCTCTCTGCTGTTTCCTGAAGTCCACGATCATCTCCTTTGTTTTGTTGACATTGAATGTGAGGTTATTTTCCTGACACCACACTCTGAGGGCCCTCACCTCCTCCTTGTAGGCCGTCTCGTCGTTGTTGGTAATCAAGCCTACCACTGTAGTGTTGTCTGCAAACTTGATGATTGAGTTGGAGGCGTGCATGGCCACGCAGTCATGGGTGAACAGGGAGTACAGGAGAGGGATGAGAACGCACCCTTGTGGGGCCCCAGTGTTGAGGATCAGCGGGGTGGAGATGTTGTTACCTACCCTCACCACCTGGGTGCGGCCCGTCAGGAAGTCCAGGACCCAGTAGCACAGGGCGGGGTCGAGACCCAGGGTCTCGAGCTTAATGATGAGTTTGGAGGGTACTATAGTGTTAAATGCTGAGCTGTAGTCGATGAACAGCATTCTTACATAGGTATTCCTCTTGTCCAGATGGGTTAGGGCAGTGTGCAGTGTGACTGCGATTGCGTCGTCTGTGGACCTATTGGAGGCGGTAAGCAAATTGAAGTGGGTCTAGGGTGTCAGGTAGGGTGGAGGTGATATGGTCGTGTATGTAAACTTCTGACCCACTGGAATAGTTTGTTAACAAGACATTTGTGGAGTGGTTGAAAAACAAGTTATAATGACTCCAACCTAAGTGTATGTAAACTTACGACTTCAACTGTATATATAACCAAAAGAATGTGGACACCTGCTCGTCGAACATCTCATTCCAAAATCATGGGCATTAATATGGAGTTGGTCCCTCATTTGCTGCTATAACAGCCTCCACTCTTCTGGGAAGACTTTCCACTAGATGTTGGAACATTGCTGCGGGGACATGCTTCCATTCAGCCACAATAGTATTAGTGAGGTTGAGCACTGATGTTGGGCGATTAGGCCTGGTTCGCATTCACCGTTCAAATTCATCCGAAAGGTGTTCGATGGGATTGAGGTCAGGGATCTGTACAGGCCAGAGAAGTTCTTCCACACCGATCTCAACAAACCATTTCTACATGGATCTTGTTTTGTGCACAGGGGCATTGTCATGCTCAAACAGGAAAGGGCCTTCCCCAAACTGTTGCCACAAATTTGGAATCACAGAATTGTCTAGCATATCATTGTATGCTGTAGCTTTAAGATTACCCCTTCACTGGAGCTAAGGGGCCAAGCCCGAACCATGAAAAACAGCCCCAGACAAACTTTAAAGTTGGCACTATGCATTGGGGCAGGTAGCGTTCTCCTGGCATCCGCCAAACCCAGATTTTTCCGTCAGACTGCCAGATGGTGAAGCGTGATTCATCACTCCMGAGAATGGGTTTCCGCTGCTCCATAGTCTAATGGTGGTGAGCTTTAGACCACTCCTATCATGGCACAAGGCGAGACCCAGATGCAGACACAAGAGGCAGATGGTTGGAATCTTGCAATGTTTAATAATCCAAAGGGGTAGGCAAGAGAATGGTCGTGGACAGGCAAAAAGGTCAAAACCAGATCAGAGTCCATTAGGTACAGAGTGGCAGACAGGCTCTTGGTCAAGGCAGGCAGAATGGTCAGGCAGGTGGGTACAGAGTCCAGAAACAGGCAAGGGTCAAAACCGGGAGGACTAGAAAAAGGARAATAGCAAAAAGAGTATGGGAAAAACACGCTGGTTGACTTGACTAAACACACAAGACGAACTGGCACAGAGAGACAGGAAACACAGGGATAAATACACTGGGGAAAATAAGCAACACCTATAGGGGTGGAGACAATCACAGAAACAGGTGAAACAGATCAGTGTGTGACAACTCGAGCTGACACCTGGTATTGCGCATGGTGATCTTAGGCTGCTCGGCCATGGAAACCCATTTCATGAAGCTCCCGATGAACAGTTATTGTGCTGACGTTGCTTCCAGAGGCAGTTTGGAACTAGCTAGTGAGTGTTGCAACCGAGGACAGGCAATTTTAATGCAATACGCGCCTCAGCACTCAGCGGTCCCGTTCTGTGGCTTACCACTTCACGCTAAGCCGTTATTGCTCCTAGACGTTTCTACTTCACAATAACAACATTTGTAGTTTGTCAGGGCAGATCTAGCAGGGCAGAAATTTGATGAGCTGAYTTGTTGGAAAGGTGGTATCCTATGACGGTGCCTCGTTGAAAGTCACTGAGCTCTTCACTAAGGCCATTCTACTGCCAATAGAATGGAGATTTGTCTATGGAGATTGCATGGCTGTGTGCTCGATTTTATGCACCTTTCAGCAACGTGTGTTGCTCAAATAGCTCAATCCACTAATTTGAAGGGGTGTCCACATACTTTTGTATATAGTGTGTTTGCAGTCACATGCGGGCGAGCATGTGTGATTGAATAGTTAATCTTGAAGACAGTGAGGGAGAAGAACAAAAAAATGGTGTCTTAATGTAACRTTGTTTTTTTTGTGTGCTCCGAGGCAGCGGTAACCATTAAGTTTAAAATATGAAAATGATTCCAATCTGATGTAATTGTTCCTGTTGATAAATGCTTTGCATTGTAAAGCGCTAAAATCTGTCTGGTCGGCTTGCATGACTATCAGGGTCTCCAGTGTTCATATGGAGAGCTGTGAATAAAATATGAATGAAATACATGGAAACAAAATTTCACTACAAACACCAATTGTACTGATGGTCAATGGTTTAATGAACTGCACACGCGAAAAATTACAGAATAACTAGTAATCAGCCTTTTATACAGTAAATTGGATTATGGGTCTAGTAGTAAATTGTCTACTGGTCACTGCTTATTATTAAATTATTATAGTTCCATATTGTGTGAGATAATCATTGCTATACTTCCATACTATGATTTGAATAAATACTTTGAAGTAAAACATCTTCTGGAACAAATGTGATATCCAATAAGTATTGGGATGTGCTGTCTTATATACAGTATGATTCACAAAGAGGTAAAGCCCACTGCATTCTGGGTAACAAAGCCTCATTTAAAGGTGAGGAGGAGGATAAAGAAGATAACATGCTCTATTAGACTAATGTCTTTAAAGTTTGGACTAAAAAGAATCACATTGAAAGGCCTGCGTGCTGGCAGTCATCCACCCACACACACACCACATGCACTCATAAAATTTGAAAATGCACAAACCCTGTCAACTTGATTCACAAACACACAAACATGTACTCTCTTTCACATGTGGTTTGAAGATGTGGAAAAGCACATACAAGCCTCTGGGCGTTTCACCACTAACCTAAAGTCATGCACGGACACGTGCACGTGCACCACATACACACATACACACTCAGAGCTTCAGAACCTCTGAGTAAAAGGTTGTTTACTGCTGATATCTAACTCCTCTCATTTCTCCTCTATGTCAACTGCCAGGCACTAGAAACCAAGGTTACTGGAGTTGTTTTAGCAGCCGCCAGTTTGGGATGAGTTGGACCGCAGAGTGAAGGAATAGCAGCCAACAAGTGCTCATCATATGTGGGAACTCCTTCAAGATTGTTGGAAAAGCATTCCAGGTGAAGCTGGTTGAGATAATGTCAGAGTGTGCAAAGCTGTCATCAAGGCAATGAGTAGCTACCTTGAAATCTCAAATATAAAATATATTTTGATTTGTTTCACACTTTTTTGGTTACTTCATGATTCCATGTGTGTTATTTCATAGTTTTGATGTCTTCATTATTATTCCACAATGTAGAAAATAGTACAAATAAAGAAAAACCCTGGAATGAGTACGTGTCCAAACTTTTGACTGGTACTGTATATTTCCTTATTTATTTAGTATAGAATTTTAGCTATATGATTTAGAATTTTAGGACCCCTTTAGGTATCAAAAAAATACGAACAAATTATTTGACAAATTATAGATTTTTGCCCATAGAAATGCTTAGAAATGCATTGAATAACACATTAATAAATGGCAAAAGGGACAGAAAAAACATCAATCATAGGAACAAGGTTTTACAGTGTCTGTCCTGAAACTAGGAGATGTAAAAAAAACTCAGGAAATACATATATGTTTTGTCACGTTCTGASCTTAGTTCCTTTTTTTTGTCTTTATTTTAGTTTGGTCAGGGCGTGAGTTGGGGTGGGCATTCTATGTTGTTTTTTCTATGTTTTGTTCTATGGTTATATTTCTATGTGTTTGGCTCCCAATCAGAGGCAGGTGTCAGTCGTTGTCTCTGATTGGGAGCCATATTTAGGTAGCCTGTTTTTCATTGGTTTTTGTGGGTGGTTGTTTCCTGTGTCTGTACCATACGGGACTGTTTCGATTTTCGTTTGTTCATTGACTTTGTTATTTTGCATTTTTGTAGTGTTCAGTTTTMTATATTAAAATGGACACTTACCACGCTGCACATTGGTCCGATATCTCTTACTCCTCGTCAGAAGAAGAGGAAAGTCGTTACATGTTTGTTTATGCATACAGTATTTAACTCCTTTTGTTGGGTAGGCACAAAACTACCTTCATTCTTACATTTGTTTTTTAAACCAGTAATGGTTACCTTTAGATGATCGCAAAACGGAGAACACCATCTTGTTTTGAGAATCTCACGCAGTGGAGTCCCATTAGTTTCTAACCCAAACGGTTTGGATGTTAAGACCGATTTTTGGGATGTCTCATGGTCTGACAAACGCCGCTCTAGCTCTGCCACCTTTCACCACACACTGGTGGATATCTCTAGCTTAAACTGATGGATTTTGCTGGGGATATGTTTGGTATGTACTGTAAATTAGACTGACACACCGGTGCGTCGATCAACTCTAGGGTGTTAAGCTTCCTGGGTTGTGTGCTTGTTCTGTTACCAGTTACTGCAGGAATGTCTACCTATGGCATGCCCATCTTTTTGTGAGAAATTACACTGATAACTCAAAATATTTGTAAAGTATTAATAGTGCTTACTTTTAGATTAGGAACTGCAAAAGCAATTTACTAATGATTAGTAAATGTGTTAGAAATGTGGGAGTAGTTAACAAATGGTGAACACACAATTTATTTGCCTTACAAATGGTTTCTGACGAACCATTAAAATAAAGTGTTACCGTGTTTGTCTGTGTGTTCAAGGGTTTTTATGGGAAACTGTGTGTGCCAGTCAGTCAGTGTGTATGTGTTCCTCTCTTTGTGGGAGTGTGTTCTCTGTGTGGGAGTAGCACCTGTCCCAGGGGACCTCCACAGGGCTCTAGTTATGAGAGCTCCCACTCTCAGTGGTTACTGTCAGTTACAATCTGTCAAAGTCCTCATTTGTGTTAATTTACCAGTAAACGCCTTTCACACTCCATCCTCCCTCTCCCAAATCATAATACAGCTCATCCGACTGGACAGAGAATCCCCGCACCCTGACTCAGCCACTAAATACTTTGGATGGCCCTGATGTGTTGTGTTTGCTGTCTTTTCATGAAGGGGTTTCAGTTATTCTGAAACCTTGAGAAGGACTAGTACCCTGGTGGATGCTGTTCGATCGATATCACATTAGAAACGAGCTAACCCCTGGATAGCATGCTGTTCTCTGGGTACTGCAGGAAGGATCAGAGAATCCTGAACTGAACTGTGAATCACACATACACTGTGAGTGAGCACAAGCACACACACAGACACAAACACACACACACACACTGGCTTCTGCATTAGCTGAGAGGCGAAACCCCTCGAGAGCCCAGAGACTTGTKCCCCCCCAAAATAACACTTTATTACATTTTTCAACAGCGTGACTGCTTGTGCTTGCCTGGCTTGCCTGATAAATTCACAGCCAAGGACATTTCTTCCATTGCTGATGTTTCAGAGTGATATGATTTTGTGAGACATTTTGAGATATATTTGTTTCAAACATTCTGTTTTAATCAATTAGTGGTCTTCCAAACTACAGTTAGTTGTCTTATGTAGTCATTACACTGCTCAGTTGACTAGATTCACTCATGCTCTCTGAGATGTACATTTGTACGCTGATGTGATATATCATTCCAATTGAGGATACATTTATGTATACATTTGTTTTAATGTGTGATGCTTGTTGAACATGTATGTGTATGTGGGTATTTTAAAATGCACAGATGTGTCCAGTGGTGTAGTGGAGGGTATACACAGGTATACTCCGTATACCCACTTATTTTTGCATGGGCATTGCATATACTTACTTCTTAATCCCCAAGATGAATATAAAGTAGTGTAGGCAAGGTATACACCGTATCAATTAATAAGGCTGATGGAACAGATCAGAATGTTTAACTTAAAATGTTGATACACTTTTATTTCTTCACATTTTATGCGCACCACACATACGAGCGGTTTCATGGACAGAGATGGAAATACATTTGACATTTAGAAAGAGCGGACATCTGAAGAGCTAACAACTATTTTGCTAACTCCATCTCATGTGCTACAGTAACACATCTAACCAAACAGTGCAAGGAGCTTGGACACTGGAATTAAAGGGTTACTACACACAACAACAAAAAACATAGCCTGGGAAAAACTTAGATTTTTCCCAGGCTTCAAAAGTGGTCTCCTGATATGGTTTAAAAATTGTTATGGAGGTAGAAACATCACATTTTGTTGTTTTTCTATTAAAAAAGTGTGACTTTAAAAGAAATTCAGGTTTTGGCTCTTATCGCTTTCAATAGTAGGCCTACAATTAGCAGGGTGTCACCACCACAGTGTCCTGGCTCCCCTGTCTGTCATGGTGTCACCACCACAGTGTTCTGGCTCCCCTGTCTGTCATGGTGTCACCACCACGTGTCCTGGCTTCCAGTCCTGTCAATGGTGTTCACCACCACAGTGGTCTGGCTAACCTGTTCCTGTCATGGTGTCACCACCACAGTGTCCTGGCTTCCCAGTCTGTCAGGGTGTCATCACCACAGTGTCCTGGCTCCCCTATCTGTTGTGGTGTCCCCACCACTGTGGTCTTGTTCCCCTGTTTGTAATGGTATCACCACCACAGTGTCCTGGCTGCCCTGTCTGTTGTGGTGTCACCACCACAGTGTCCTGGCTTCCCAGTCAGTCAGGGTGTCATCACCACAGTGTCCTGGCTCCCCTATTTGTTGTGGTGTCCCCACCACAGTGGTCTTGTTCCCCTGTTTGTCAGGTGTCATCACCACAGTGTCCTGGTCCCCCTCTCTGTTGTGGTGTCCCCACCACAGTGGTCTTGTTCCCCTGTTTGTCATGGTATCACCACCACAGTGTCCTGGCTTCCCAGTCTGTCAGGGTGTCATCAACACAGTGTCCTGGCTCCCCTCTCTGTCAGGGTGTCAGCACCACATTGCATTACTGAGCTCATCAGCATGATGGAACCAGCTTCTTAAATTCTCTTTACAGCATACTGGGTGTGTGTCACTTTTTTACATGCCAAAGGGACATCATTGCCCAGAGCTGTCCTACAGTCCTGCCCATTCCAGGGCAGACTGGATCAAATAGATCAACAGAAACAGTTTGACAATGTTTAGGGAGAAAGGGAGAGAGAGTAATGCTTCCACCGCAAAATCACATATGGATAGTGAGTGTTAGGGGGGCACTGGGAGTGTGTATGAGTGTTTAGGGAAGGAAATKTATCCTTCAACAGTGTGATCAAATTAAGATCCTAAATCTGTACGTGTGTACATATAGTGTGTATGAGTGTATGTTTGGTCTTTCTATGCATTATGTCTGCATATCAGTGGTGAAACGTAACTATAGGACGCATGCCTTAAAAGGGGCAAAACTCTTCCAATACGTTGTATCAAACTAGAAAAAAAACAGAAAACACAACATTACTTCATGCACTCAGACATGATACATTTTGAAGTCGGACCATTCTAGTTCTAGTGAAGGAAGAGCAATGCTTGCTGATGACATTATGAATTAATCAAACTGGCCTGGCCTTGCTTCGGGCTGCCTCAGACAGAGACAGAACCGGCACGGACACAACATGACACACAGAGTAGAATAATGTGACAAGCAAAACAAAAAAGCACACTATGTACACAACCTATGGTAGACTAACACCACTATCACACTGTCACCAATAGCAACAACAACAGTGTCACATCAACGGTGACAGGCTCGTGGTGCTGAAAGGACAGTGACCGTAATACCTGTGTACTTAATACCTGTGCATGATGCTGAAGGAGAGACAGTTTTGGTAAATAGACACTGCTGATAGACAGCAATCACACAAAGCATCAAATAATGTTAAAAAATAAGCAGATCATTCACTCCCGTAGGCCCCATGAAATCAGAACAATAATAAAGCACAGCCATTTAATTTCCTAAATGAAATGAACAAACCTTAACAAAGATATTCCCATTGCAAATATATTTGTTCATGTTTATGACACTAACCGGTGATCTAAAGTTTTAAATGCAACAATGTTTCACAGTCATTATTTCCAAAGAGATAGCTAGCACGCGAGCTGCAACAAAAAAAGTGTGCAACTCACCAGATGATGATAATTTGTAAACAAAGTTTGAAATAAGTTTGAAAGTTAATCTTGAAAAGGGTAAAGCTAACAGATTAGCAACAACATCCACCTTGAAGTTGATAACAGCAGCCGCTGTCGCCATTGTCACACTACTACAACACAAGCTAGCTAATGTTTCTAGCGCTAGCGTGGGAAAACTACTGCCTGTGCCACTGATTATTTAATCTTGAGCTCTCAGTAGTAACGTGTCCAGGCCTTCGAGAAAGCCTAGACATGTCACTTTTTTTTTACCCATAAGAGTTTAAGCCCTGTCTAAGCCGGTCGGGGGGGAGGGGGGATTGTCATACCAAGGGTAATTTTGCTATTTGATTTTGAATGTTAAGACCCCTTGTAGTATGAATAAAAATATAGAATATATATGTATATATATATATACATATTTGATTATGTGTTTTTCTTTGGCCTTACTGCTCTTAGCCCATACAAACATATTGAATAACAGATTTACAACAGATAGTACCCCAAAAATAATCTAAAGAAAGTTCGTTCTGAAGTGTCTGTCCTCTATCTGAGATATATAAGAAAGATCAGGAAACATATATATATATATATATACACTGCTAAAAAAATAAAGGGAACACTTAAACAACACAATGTAACTCCAAGTCAATCACACTTCTGTGAAATCAAACTGTCCACTTAGGAAGCAACACTGATTGACAATAAATTTCACATGCTGTTGTGCAAATGGAATAGACAAAAGGTGGAAATTATAGGCAATTAGCAAGACACCCCCAATAAAGGAGTGGTTCTGCAGGTGGTGACCACAGACCACTTCTCAGTTCCTATGCTTCCTGGCTGATGTTTTGGTCACTTTTGAATGCTGGCGGTGCTTTCACTCTAGTGGTAGCATGAGACGGAGTCTACAACCCACACAAGTGGCTCAGGTAGTGCAGCTCATCCAGGATGGCACATCAATGCGAGCTGTGGCAAGAAGGTTTGCTGTGTCTGTCAGCGTAGTGTCCAGAGCATGGAGGCGCTACCAGGAGACAGGCCAGTACATCAGGAGACGTGGAGGAGGCCATAGGAGGGCAACAACCCAGCAGCAGGACCGCTACCTCCGCCTTTGTGCAAGGAGGAGCACTGCCAGAGCCCTGCAAAATGACCTCCAGCAGGCCACAAATGTGCATGTGTCTGCTCAAACGGTCAGAAACAGACTCCATGAGGGTGGTATGAGGGCCCGACGTCCACAGGTGGGGGTTGTGCTTACAGCCCAACACCGTGCAGGACGTTTGGCATTTGCCAGAGAACACCAAGATTGGCAAATTCGCCACTGGCACCCTGTGCTCTTCACAGATGAAAGCAGGTTCACACTGAGCACATGAGCACATGTGACAGACGTGACAGAGTCTGGAGACGCCGTGGAGAACGTTCTGCTGCCTGCAACATCCTCCAGCATGACCGGTTTGGCGGTGGGTCAGTCATGGTGTGGGGTGGCATTTCTTTGTGGGGCCGCACAGCCCTCCATGTGCTCGCCAGAGGTAGCCTGACTGCCATTAGGTACCGAGATAAGATCCTCAGACCCCTTGTGAGACCATATGCTGACACATGCACATTTGTGGCCTGCTGGAGGTCATTTTGCAGGGCTCTGGCCCAAAGAAACTGCCTGTTGCTCAGGCCCTGAAGCCCTAACCCCTAACCCTTACCCTAACCCTAACCCCAAAACTGACCCATAACGCTAAGCATATCTCCAGTCCATCAGACTGATAAACAGTCACCACTAGCCGGCCTCCGCCCAGTCCCCTGCCTTGAACGATAGTCAGTGTTACTAGCCGGCTACCACCCGATACTCTACCCTTCACCTTAGAGACTGCTGCCTTAAAATGTTGAAAAACTATGAAGCTATTTCTTCACATTATAAGTGCAGCAATGTGCACATGGCATTTGGTTATAAGCGCAAATGGTCCATTAGCAGGAAAACGGCATTCTCAAAAGTGACAGTAAATGCGATTATGCATGTAATGCTTTTATTATGAAGGTGCATTTTTATGGTGAAAATTATCTTCCCAAAACTTGAAACTCACCTGCTGCGTAAGAATGCCAGTTTCGAAATATTACGCAGCATGAGCTCATGGGCTATCATGAAATATTTGTTTCGATTTTCGAATACATTTTCATTGATGTCAGAGTGATTAAAGGGACAATAGAGCGCTGTGTGCCAGGCAGTTAGCAAGTTTGGTAGGTTACTAATGACCATCAGCAACATCAGAGCTTGGAGAAGCCTAATTACCGACTAAACGGTCACATGGAATTTGACTGCCATCATGACTCGTGACCACCGGTGTGGCGGTAATACGGTCACTGTAAGAGCCATAGTAACACGGTCTAAAAAACACAGCTCTAGGTCTGTCACCTTTCATTGCAGATGCAGAAGTGCAACATAGACGGATGCAGTAGATTGAGGTAAATCCAATGCAAAAAAAACAGATATCTCTAACTTAAATTTACATATTAATATGTGGATTTTTTATTATTCTAATTGGATTTTTTCTAGGGCGAAGACATCAACCTTAGGGGTTTAAACAGTCCCACCCATTGCAAGTCAAAATATGATAGGTTCATTCCACTGTCACTCCAAAAATCTGCGTCATCAGGCAAAAGCGGGGAGGGAGTAGCGCCATTCTCAAATCGAACAGTAATCTGTGCCCTCTATAATTGTGTCTCTCTCATGGTGAATTGTCTAGAAACATACAACATCTCTTTCAATAAAATAAATGTTCGAATTTCAGAASCATTTTTCATTGGAAAGGCAGATGAAGCATTTTTATTAAAAGCATCACTTTTACATGGGAAAACACAGAATCCTACAAATTACTACTTATGCTTAATCACGTCACTGTTTTGAAGCGACTTTGCCATGGGCTTTGAACGGTGCACCTGGCTCACGCCCGAGAGTTAGCCCGGTTCCAAATCGAATGCAATCCACTTTCAGCCAATGCAAAACACGCCTACACAAGTGCCAGACGATAATTAATCGAACCCCTTCAATGGCAGAGGCCTTCTGTCCAGCTTCTGAAGACCTAGCCAATGGCTGGCTGAACTAGCTAGATTTTCCCACCCAGAGACCAACAAAGAAAAATCCTGATTAGATATGTTTTTCTCTAGGGTATTAACCGTTCTATTTCCAACACAAACTGAAGAGATGAAATCAGACATTTTATACATCCTTAGGCGTCTCTGAAGGCCTAGAAGGCCCTCACGGTTCCCCGCTGCTGCATATACATGTACATGTACTATTTGAATCTCATGTTGGAGACACTGATGATGCTACAGTGGGTGTGTAAATGAAATATCATGTATCTCTGTGTAAGCCTCTTTCTTTTCTTCCTCTCTCTGTCGCCTTGCTCTCTCATCCGTGGTGAATCTCAATTGTTTATTCGCCAAAAAGCGCGTGCCTCATTTTTCAACGCCACTCTCTCGTTTTACAGAGTATCAGTGCAGAGCGGTGTTGGCTGACTCGCTGTTTCATTTCATTGGTAGAACATTAACGCTTGTTCCGTATTGGATGACACTCTCAATCCAATTTAGTTGGGGTGTTCTACCCCATGTCGCCTTCTAGCTTGCGGTTTATAGTGCTGCGTGTGTGTGTGTGTTTGTCTGCGTGTGCGTGCGTGCGTGCTCGCAGTTTAATGTGTGTGTGTGTGTGTGTGTGTATGTTTGATGTGATTAGCTCTAGCTGCCTGTTCTCCCAGGACCTGTTCTTCTCTGAGTTGAATTCCTGTGCTAATGTGTTTGGCGTGATTGCCATAGTTAAGAGTCAAGCTAGCAGCAGCACTGGTAGTGAAATTAGGTTTCTCTCTAATGATGTGTTGTGAGTGAAAGGTTGTAGTACAAAATGGCTTCCAAGCTCTCATCCACACTAAGGTGGGTGTTGTAGACTGTTGGGCAGTGGTGTAAAGTACTGAAGTAAAAATACTTTAAAGTACTACTTAAGTCGTTTTTTGGGGTATCTGTACTTTACTTTATATTAATATTTTTGAGTACTTTTACTTTTACTTCACTACATTCTTAMAGAAAAATATGTACTTTTTACTCCATACATTTTCCCTGAAACCCAAAGTACTTGTTACATTTTTAATGCTTAGCAGGACAGGAAAATGGTCTAATTCACACACTTATCAAGAGAACATCCCTGGTCATCCCTACTGCCTCTGATCTGGAGGACTCACTAAATGCATACTACATTTGTAAATGATGTCTGAGAGTTGGAGCGTGCCCCTGGCTATCCGTAAATAAATAAAAACTCTAAAATGTGTCCATCTGCTTTGCTTAATATAAAGAATTTGAAATTACTTATACTGGTTCTTGTACTTTTGATACTTACATTTTAGCAATTACATTTACTTTTGATACTTAAGTATATTTAAAACCAAATACTTTTAGACTTTTACGCAAGTAGTTGTTTATGGGGATACTTTCACTTTTACTTTTTTCTATTAAGGTATCTTTACTTTTACTCAAGTATGACAATTTACTTTTTCCACCACTGCTGTTGAGATGGTGAGACTCACACATGCAGAAATGCACTCCAGCCAGGTCACTGGAGAGCCACGTCGGGAGAAGCCTTCAAAACGGCCACTAGAGCACCATCCCCAAGGGTTGTGTGTTCAATCCCAGTGCTAGGCACTCATTTTTGTGTCCTTGTTGTTTTAACCCTAACCCAAACCTTAGCCCTTACCTTAACCATTCAGAATGAACGCCTAAACATTATGTTTGAACTCTAACCCAAACCTTAGCCCTTACCTTAACCATTCAGAATGAACGCCTAAACATTATGTTTGAACTCTAACCCAAACCTTAGCCCTTACCTTAACCATTCAGAATTAATGCCTAAATTTAAGCATTGAAATTTGACGTTTACCCCCCCCCCCAACAGCCATTTCAGATCCCTTTAGGTGGACAGGGGGCGATTATGTCTTAACGATACAAAAAAGATCACAACACCACCACCCCAAACAAGAACAAGGAGGATTAAAAACAAATGGTTTCTCTACAGGAGCCCAAGAGCTCAATTTAGCGTGATCTTCTTTTGATTAAAGGAATGACTAACACTTTGAGTCCCTGGACATTCATTGTTAATGTGAGGTCTGAGGTTGTTGCTAGGAGGCTTGTTTTGATTACAATCCCATTTCAATTTCTTCTTCTTCTTCTTCCCTCTCAAGCACTCTCCAGCTTTCCAAGTAGGGCTTTTCTGGTCATCCAGGGATTTGAAAACTGTCGCATAGAACAAAGCACAACACAGCTCCATTTGATGGCAAATTAATATTTTGACAAGATCAAATCGAGCAATTGCTGTAAATCCACTGATCCACTTTGGTCCCCATGGTGTCAGTTGTATTTTGGTCTGCCTCAGGCCGAGCCCAGAGCTCGTCCGTAATAAGAAATACCAAGCAGCCTCCGCTTCAACCCAAAGGTGACCAAAGGGATTACATATCAAAATGTTATATTTACATGTTTAGATAAGATATGTTCGTTTAAGGTATATTTATTTATAGTTTTATGAAAAAAAGGGAAATTAATTGAGGTTGTATTTGGATTTGTCTTGACAGTCCCCGACTTGCAAAGGTTAGAAAGAGAAAAGGGTAAAGGAGTGAGTCGGGAAGAGATATTTCTTGTGAATGTAGCACCCGGGCAAAATTGATTTTGGTTTGGGTTGAAGGTTTTATCACAACTTTTAATCTTGCGAGAAAAGGACACATCTAATCAGCTGACTGTTCTGTTGGGATTAGTGGGTTTAACCCCAGCTGATGTCTGTTGAGATCTCTCTCTCTATCCCCCCTCTCTCTATCTCTTTTCTCTCGCTCCCTCTCTCAATATCTCTCTCTCTATCCCCCCTCTCTCTATCTCTTTTYTCTCGCTCCCTCTCTCAATATCTCTCTCTCTCCATGAAACTATCTTTCTCTTGTTCTTTCTCTCCCTCTCTCAATATCTCTCTGTCCAAGAAATTATCTTTCTCCTGTTCTCTCTCTCCCTCTCTCAATATCTCTCCCTCTCCATGAAATTCTATTTATCTTGTTCTCTCTCTGTATTTTAGATCTGTCGCCAAATCTCTTTCTTAATTTCTTTGTTTCTTTTTTCACAATTTTTTTCCCTTTAGACTCTATCTACTATCTCTCATGTTCTTCCCTTCTCTCTCACTTTCTTTCTGGCTCTTATGCTCTCTCTCGATCCAAAGACTCTAGACTTTAGACTTTAGGTAGCAAATTTTTCCAGTATGTGTGAAATAAGATTTAAAAGTAATACCTTTAACAAGCATGAAACTGGTCCTCGATGACACTAGCTAATGATTTTGTGGACTCCAAACACCACAAGAGAAACCTCTATACTGCTGTGAGATAGACTATATAGAGACTAGCCATAGAGACAGAGATGGAGTCAATGTGTTTATGCACATTGCGGTGTCCTTGTGGGATTGAAGGAAAGCTCTCTACTCTTGTGTGATAAAGGGGAACATTTTGAAAAGTGAATACATTCTCTGTTACATCTTCACACACTATATATAGAGGCTATAGATACTTTTGTATGATGGAAAATTGTAATCCAGTTAGTCAAAAATCTGTTCATAGTTTGAGTGGATTAACGCATAATCTGAGTTTGGCCTGGATCAGTGTCATACACAACAATGTTAGGCTTATAGACAGTGTTTCTTTGAACCAAATGCCTGATTCTAGAACAGTGTGGTTTGTTTCTAGTGACTGATTCTAGAAGAAGTGGTTTGGTTCTTGAGTCTGGTTCTAACAGTGTGGTTTGGTTCTAGAACAGAGGTTTGGGTCTAGAGTATGATTCTAGAATATGGTGTTTTGATTCTACAGGCTGGGTCTGGAAAAGAGTGGTCTGGTTCTAGAGTCTGATTCTAGAACACAGTGGTTTGGTTCTAGAGTCTGATTCTAGAACACAGTGGTTTGGTTCTAGGGTCTGATTCTAGAACACAGTGGTTTGGTTCTAGAGTCAGATTCTAGAACACAGTGGTTTGGTTCTAGAGTCTGATTCTAGAACACAGTGGTTTGGTTCTAGAGTTGGATTCTAGAACACAGTGGTTTGGTTCTAGAGTCTGATTCTAGAACACAGTGGTTTGGTTCTTGAGTCTATTTCTATAACAAATTGGTTTCATCCCACAGTCTGGTTCTAGAATATGGTGTTTTGAGTCTAGAGTGGTTCTGGAACCGATTGGTTTGATTCTCTGCCTTGCCATTCAATGCCCTTTCATGCCATCTCTCTTCATCTCTCTCTCTCTGCCCCAGTCTAATGATCTACAGAACTGTATGGGTGGTGGATAAGTCAAGATCCCAGCTGGGGTTGATGTTCAAAGGCAGTATCAGAGAGACGGGATCCAGTGTTATCTCAGCAAGCAAACAATGGCCAAACAACTCCACAGCATCAAAGCACTCTGTCTTATACACCCTTGTCCATTTCCTGAGCTTGAAACAAGCAGCTTGAGATGGATAGAGGCATCAAATTCCTTGTTGTTTCCTTTGCTCAGTGACAACACATGTCAAAGACTGAACATGCCACTGTAGAAAACACTGAAACAGACGCTGCATCAAAAAGGAATGCATGGTGTGTGCGGGCGGGCRCGTGTGTTTATGTGGATGCACGTGTGTGTGGTGCGTGTGTGGTGCGTGCATGTGTGAGTTCATGTGTTTGTAAGGATCCTCTTCTTTTAGCAATCTGCTCTGAGACCCACCCCAGGTTCATATAGTGCTCTGTTCACACAGGCAAGTCTGGATTTTGTGGTTTCATCTTTATTTTAATGGGAATTTCTATCAACCATGCTGAATAATTTTTCTGACTGAACGCGATCCGTTGGCACAAAACCATTTTATATTGTTAAATCTGTGTTTTTCTATTTCAATTAGATTTTCCTGCAGATCAATAGTGGAGTATACATTTCAAGTAGATGCAAAATGAGATACAGGCCAGACAGTCTCCCCACCCACGTGTATGGCATCCAACAATACCAATTATACAGTCTTCCAGTTCAAAGCTTCTCATCTGTTTCAGTGTCTCTCTGTATCATTTGTCTGACTCATACCATGCTCTACAACAGTAAAATGTACATTTAGTGAGGCGTGATGGAGTGGTGATGGGTATTGATATGCCTCCAATATCAAAACCCTCACTACTCATCACGCTTCACAATATCACAAACTGTACTCTGACATATACCTGCATTCACCTTCCCATGGCACGCTGACGACCTCAACATGATCAGTAATCATCAATCATATTCTGCTCTAATTTTATGTCTTTACTCTTTTCTAGCGCCTCACACTATCAATATCCATCACTCACTCCATACCGCCACATTAGACACCTCATCAAAACTCGCTATTCCTAACTGCGTACTTCCATCACGCTCACACCTAAAATTTCCAATACCCACGCTATCCATCATGCCTCCAACACTATCAATACCCATCATACTCCATTTCATGTCCCCTACACTATACTGCATACCCCTCAACTACTCTAACTGTCCTTGGCGGATGTAAGAGGTTAAGCCAGGCCACGCTGTCAGGCCACACTCATGACTACCACCATGTTCCCATCACCTATCCCATCACGCCCGGCGTTCACATCCTAATTGAACTCTGCGTCTAAAGTTACGGTTATCCAACATTGGCGATAAATCTCTCCAGCTCGTCAGTTTGTTTTAAGTTCTGGGTTTTTAGCACCAATGGAGAAAGCATCCTAC
>NC_036870.1:23517817-23524170 GCF_002910315.2 Salvelinus sp. IW2-2015
TGATGGAGTAGTGATGGGTATTGATAGTGTGAGGCGTGATGGAGTAGGGATGGATATTGATAGTGTGAGGCGTGATGGAGTGGTGATGGGTACTGATAGTGTGAGGCGTGATGGAGTAGTGATGGGTATTGATAGTGTGAGGCATGATGGAGTAGTGATGGATATTGATAGTGTGAGCCTTGATGGAGTAGTGATGGATATTGATATTGTGAGGCGTGATGGAGTAGTGATGGATATTGATAGTGTGAGGCATGATGGAGAGGTGATGGGTATTGATATTGTGAGGCATGGTGATCCTTTCATGGACTCTGTTAAGGAAGAAACCACATGGAAAAAGTGGAAGAAAATTAGKTCCAAAAAACAGATTTTCACCAAGTCAAATGAATGTATTGTTTTAGAGGTTGTATTGTATCTAAATCAAAGTGGATCATTTTAAGATTATGAGGTCCTAAACCTAGCATGAAAGTGCATCCTTGTAACTGTCTGACTACATACCATAGACAAGTAAAATAAATTGAGGGAGATAGAGTTTACCTTTACTATGCTTTGTCTGCCCCTGCGTCCAGGTTGCTCTCTCAGGTCTCTCTCCATGTCCCTCTATCTCTCCACTCTTCCTTTCTCCCATGTCTTTCAATCTCTACCTCTATCTCTCCATACCCGTCTCTCTCAGGTCTCTCTCCATACCCCTCTCATAGCCAGTACTAATGAGGTGCTGTCCTCCTGGGTCACAACCCTCTTTCTCTCCCCCTGGATAAACATCCATTCACAGAGCAGCCTCGGCCTGATCCTTGACCTATCAGAGAGCACATCAAAGCAGAAAGAAGAAGAGAGGTACGCCCCAGTATGAGAGATGTATCATCATTACAGAGAAAGAAAGGGATGGAGAGATTGAGAGTCTGTATACAAAGATTTCAAGATGTAGAGAGAGAAGGAGCCTGCCTGAACATACAATAGGCGGGAGATTGGAAAGACAAGGCCAGAGGTGGAGGGAAAGAGAGAGGAAAAAAGAGGAGGAGGCAGAGACAGCTATGGAAAGAGAGAGGTAGAACGAGAGACAGTCACTGTAATAGATCTTGTCAAGTGTGATTAGTTGTCTACTCAAAATAGGTCAAAATTCTTCCCCCTCATGTGTCATCTTCATGTCAACATCATAACTCTCCCTGACACTACCGTCATGACTTGGGGAAAATGTTCATTTAAAATGGTAGATTCATTCTGTGTTTTTGACTCTGTCTTTTGTCAGAACTGAAAATGTAGAGGGAGTTCTGTGACTGTGGGATCCAAGTTCTTAGCCCAAAATGTCATTGGGAACTTCCATGTATTGTTCAGACTTGATTAGATGAGCGTTTTATTATTGATGGGCCTCCTCTTTGATTCCACTCTGCTCTTTGACCACATCATGAAAGTGAAAAGTATTATGTGATTGAGAGAGAGTGAGCCATGTTTGAATCATAAGATCAGTACTGTACGAGACTGTACAGTAGGTAGAATAGGCTTGAATGGGACTGACCTCTAGTGACTTTGAAGCCTGCATTACATAAAGAGGAAGTTGTATTATTTATGATATACTTAAATGACCGAATGATTGAGAGTGGTGTAAGAGACCACACATGAACAGAGAGCGGTCAAAGATCGACGACCATTCTCTGCGTTAGTTGATATAGCCTGTTCAGCGTGTGTAGGCTTAGCGGTTCTCCATTGATCTGTCTGCAAGAGATAAGCATACTGTCACACTCTCTCTCTCACACACACGCGTATGCACACACACAAAGTGAGATATAAATATATATATTGCTTGCAGTTCCTACGGCTTCAACTAGATGTCAACAGTCCTGAGAAATAGGTTGAGGTTATTCCTTTGTGTAATGAAGAAATACGGCCATCTTGTAGTCGAGGCACTCCAGGTGTCCTGGACATGCGCATCAATCAAACAGAAGGCATGCTACATATCGTTTTAATCCTGTATTGAACACATATCATCCCGTCTTCAATTTTATCGATTATTAACGTAAAAAAATACCTAAAGTTGTATTACAAAAGTAGTTTGACAGTTTACAGGTAACCTTTGAGATATTTTGTCGTCACGTTTGAGCAAGTTGGAACCGGTGTTTTTCTGGATCAAACACAACAAATAAATGGTCATTTTGGATATATATCGACGGAATTAATCGAACAAAAGGACCATTTGTGATGTTTATGGGACATATTGGAGTGCCAACAACAGAAGCTCGTCAAAGGTAAGGCATGAATTATATTATTATTTCTGCGTTTTGTGTCGCGCCTGCTGGGTTGAAATGTTTTCTCTCTTTTGTTTACTATAAGTGCTATGCTCAGATAATAGCATTGTATGCTTTTGCTGAAAAGCATATTTGAATTCTGACATGTTGGCTGGATTCACAACCAGTGTAGCTTTAATTTGGTATCTTTCATGTGTGATTTAATGAAAGTTWGATTTTATAGTAATTTTCATAGTAATTCATTTTAATTTGGCGCTCTGCATTTTCTCTGGCTTTTTGTCAAGTGATACAGTAGCGTCTTGCCTAAACTCAGATTTTTGGATATAAAAATGAACTTTACCGAACAAAACATACATGTATTGTGTAACATGAAGTCCTATGAGTGTCATCTGATGAAGATTATCAAAGGTTAGTGATACATTTTATCTCTATTTCTGCTTTTTGTTACTGCTCTCTTTAGCTGGAAAAATGGCTGTCTTTTTCTGTGACTTGGCTCATACCTAACATAATCGTTTGGTGTGCTTTCGTCGAAAAACCTTTTTGAAATCGGACACGTTGGCTGGATTTACAACAAGTGTAGMTTTAAAATGGTGTAAAATACTTGTATGCTTGAGGAATTTAAATTATGGGATTTCTGTTGTTTTGAATTTGGCGCCCTGCAGTTTCACTGGCTGTTGACGAGGTGGGACGCTACAGTCCCACATACCCTAGAGAGGTTAAGAATGTGAAATGTCAGAATAATAGTAGTGAGAATTATTTATTTCAGCTTTCATTTATTTCATCACATTCCCAGTGGGTCAGAAGTTTACATACACTCATTTAGTATTTGGTAGCATTGCCTTTAAATTGTTTAACTTGGGGCAAATGTTTAGGGCAGCTTTCCACAAGCTTCCCACAATAAGTTGGGTGAATTTTGGCCCATTCCTCCGGACAGAGCTGGTGTAACTGAGTCAGTTTTGTAGGCCTCCTTGATCGCACACACTTTTTCAGTTCTGCCCACAAATGTTCTATAGGATTGCGGTCAGGGCTTTGTGATGGCCACTCCAATACTTTTTTTTGCCATTTTGCCACAACTTTGGAAGTATGTTTGGGGTCATTGTCCATTTGGAAGATCCATTTGCGACCAAGCTTTAACTTCCTGACTGATGTCTTGAGATGTTACTTCAATATATCCACATAATTTTACTTTCTCATGATTCCATCTATTTTGTGAAGTGCACCAGTCCCTCCTGCAGCAAAGCACCCCCACAACATGATGCTGCCACCCCGTACTTCACAGTTGGGATGGTGTTCTTCGGCTTGCAAGCCTCCCCCTTTTTCCTCCAAACCTTTGCAGCTTCCTATATAATCTAGACATTTCAAGCAGACAACCTAAGAAAATGTAAAACAATGACAAATGGTTTAATGAAGAATACAATAACCTAAGAAAGAAATTGAGAAATCTATCCAACCAAAAGCATACAGACCCAGAAAACGTGAGCCTATGCTTCCTTATAGCAAATCACTAAAGCATTACGGAAATACACTATGGTAAAAGAACAAACAGCACGTCAGAATCAGCTCAATGTAATTGAAGAATCCCATAGACTCTAACCATTTTTAAGGAACATGTGGAAACACATACATGGGATATGCCATCAACAAATCCTCTGCCATTGTTTTTGGGTATTTTATTAGGATCCCCAGTTATCTATTCAATTCAAATCAAATTCTATTTGTCACTATACACATATTTATCAAATGTTATTGTGGGTGTAGAGAAATGCTTGTATCGTATTAGCTGTTGCAAAAGCACAGCTTTCTTCCCGGGAGTCCCACAAAACATGAAACATGTCATAACGCAGAACTTTTAATAGACAAGAAAAAGCTCAAGGACAGAACTACATAAAACATTTTATAAGGCACTGCAGGTTTTGAATTTTTTGTAAAAGATTTTTTAAAATATTAAATATGCAAAAAAAAAAACTGTTTTTGGCTTTGTCATTATGGGTATTGTGTAGTAGATTACAGATTATTTTGATTTGTTGAATCAATTTTACAATAGGCTGTAACCTAACTAAATATGTATAAGTCAAGGGTCTGAATACTTTCCGAGGCACTGTATACTAAATAATATGTGTGAAATTAATTTTGTTTTAGAATTGACATTCTCATGGCACCCTGTATCGAAACAGGGGCAGCCGGAAAAAATAACATGTCATCTATGCACTTAAATAGGGGTTCATTTTCATACAAGCCAGGTAGGCTATACAGCTGATGTAAATATGTGACCCGTTTAACCGTCTAACGAGTCTCGCTCTGGATCGCGGGATCCTCCTCATCAAAAAAGCTGACTAGCATCCTAGCCTAACGCGACAGGATTATCATATAATATAATTTCATGAAATCACAAGTCCAATAGCAAATGAAAGGTTAACATCTTGTGAATCCAGCCATCATTTCCGATTTTTTAATGTTTTAAACAGCGAAACACAATATAGATTTATTTTTAGCTCACCACAATAGCCAAACACAACAACGCCATGTTTTCACCATTTTTCCACCGCATAGGTAGCTTTCACAAAACCCACAAATAGAGATAAAATGAATCACTAACCTTGAAACAACTTCATCAGTGACAGTCTTATAACATCATGTTTATACAATACATTTAGTTTTGTTTCGAAAATGTGCATATTTGGGTAAAATCATAGTTTTACATTGCAGCCACCATCACAAATAGCACCAAAACAAGCCAAATAATTACAGAGAGCAACGTGAAATACTTAAATACTCATCATATAAACATTTATGAAAATACATGGTGTACAGAAATGAAAGATAACATCTGTGAATCCAGCCAATATTTCCGATTTTTTTAAAGTGTTTTACAGCCAGAAACACAAATATATATTTATATTAGCTCACCACAATAGCCAAACACACAACGCCATATTATTCACCCGTAAGATAGCTTCACAAAACCCACAAATAGAGCATAAATTAATCACTAACCTTTGGACAACTTCATCAGATGACAGTCTTATAACATCTATGTTATACAATACATTTATGTTTTGTTCGAAAATGTGCATATTTAGAGCTACAAATCCTGTTTTACATTGGATACGTAGCCATATGCACAAAATTGCCCGGAGATATTTTGGACAGTCACGTTATCTAACCAAAGAACTCATCATAAACTTTTCAAAAAAAAATACATGTTGTTATCAGGCAAATGACAAATGATACACTGGTTCTTAATGCAACCGCTGTGTTAAGATTTTTTAATAACTTAGTACAACATACGCTATGCAATATTGTGAGACAGCGCTCACATATTCTCCGCCTTGTTGGAGCCAACATTTACCACAAAAAATACGAAATAACATCATAAATATTCTCTTACTTTTGATGATCTTCCATCAGAATGTTGTGCAAGGAGTCCTAGTTCCAGAATAAATCGTCTGTTTGGTTTTAGAATGTCCACTTCTTCTGGTCGAATTTAGCAACTTGGCTAGCCATGTGGAGCTCACGTGTCCAAGAAATCGTTGCGCCTGGAAAGAAAAATTCCAAAATTACCCAATAAACGTCGAATAAACTGGTCAAACCTCGGTTGAAAATCTACTTATGATGTTTTTCTCATATGTATCCAATAAAATCAGAGCCAGAGCATTCGTCGTGTATACGTAACGCATTTACAGAAGACAATGTGGAGTTCCCCTGTGCGCCGTTGAAAACTGACAAAGAGCGGCCCTGTCACTCCAAAGCTCTCATTCGGCCTCACATCAAGCTAGACACCATTCCACTTCTACGCCTGTTGACATCTAGTGGAAGGCGTATGAAGTGCATACAGATCCATAACTATAAGCCAGTTGAATAGGCAGGCCCTGACACAGAGCCTCATTTTCAGAATTTTCACCACTTCCTGTCTGGAAGTTTGCTGCAAATGAGTTTCTGGTTTTACTCACTATGATAATCAATTCAAAAGTTTTAGAAACTTCAGAGTGTTTTCTCTCCAATAGTAATAATAATATGCATATTGGTATGATCCTAGAACAGAGTATGAGGCCGTTTTGGCACGATTTTTTCCCAAAGTGAAAACAGCGCCCCTATTAACAATACAAAAAAAAAGAA
>NC_036870.1:23524195-23554195 GCF_002910315.2 Salvelinus sp. IW2-2015
ACCAAGACCTAACGATGGTCATTATGGCCAAACAGTTATTTTTCGTTTAATCAGACCAGAGGACATTTCCTCAAAAAGTACGATCTTTGCCCCATGTGCAGTTGCAAACTGTAGTTTGGCTTTTTTATGGCAGTTTTGGAGCAGTGCTTCTTCCTTGCTGAGCGGCCTTTCAGGTTATTGCCGATATAGGACTTGTTTTACTGTGGATTACAGTGGGGAGAACAAGTATTTGATACACTGCCGATTTTGCAGGTTTTCCTACTTACAAAACATGTAGAGGTCTGTAATTTTTATCATAGGTACACTTCAACTGTGAGAGACGGAATCTAAAACAAAAATCCAGAAAATCACATTGTATGATTTTTAAGTAATTAATTTGCATTTTATTGCATGACATAAGTATTTGATACATCAGAAAAGCAGAACTTAATATTTGGTACGAAACCTTTGTTTGCAATTACAGAGATCATACATTTCCTGTAGTTCTTGACCATGTTTGCAACACTGCAGCAGGGAATTTTGGCCCACTCCTCCATACAGACCTTCTCCAGGTCCTTCAGGTTCGGGGCTGTCGCTGGCAATACGACTTTCAGCTCCCTCACAGATTTTCTATTGGGTTCAGGTCTGGAGACTGGCTAGGCCACTCCAGGACCTTGAGTGCTTCTTACAGAGCCACTCCTTAGTTGCCCTGGCTGTGTGTTTTGGGTCGTTGTCATGCTGGAAGACCCGCCACGACCCATTCAATGCTCTTATTGAGGGAAGGAGGTTGTTGGCCAAGATCTTGCGATACATGGCCCCATCCATCCTCCCTCAATACGGTGCAGTCGTCCTGTCCTCTTTGCAGAAAAGTATCCCCAAAGAATGATGTTTCACCTCCATGCTTCACGGTTGGGATGGTTCTTGGGGTTGTACTCATCTTCTTCTTCCTCCAAACACGGCGAGTGGAGTTTGACCAAAAAGCTTCTATTTTTGTCTCATCAGACCACATGACCTTCTCCCATTGCTCCTCTGGATCATCCAGATGGTCATTGGCAAATTTCAGACGGGCCTGGACATGCGCTGGCTTGATCAAAGGGACCTTGTGTGCGCTGCAGGATTTTAATCCATGCCGGCGTAGTGTTTTACTAATGGTTTTCTTTGAGACTGTGGTCCCAGCTCTCTTCAGGTCATTGACCAGGTCCTGCCGTGTAGTTCTGGGCTGATCCCTCACCTTCTCATGATCATTGATGCCCCACGAGGTGAGATCTTGCATGGAGCCCCAGACCGAGGGTGATTGACCGTCATCTTGAACTTCTTCCATTTTCTAATAATTGCGCTAACAGTTTTGCCTTCTCACCAAGCTGCTTGCCTATTGTCCTGTAGCCCATCCCGCCGTGTGCAGGTCTCCATTTTATCCCTGATGTCCTTACACAGCTCTCTGGTCTTGGCCATTGTGGAGAGGTTGGAGTCTGTTTGATTGAGTGTGTGGACAGGTGTCTTTTATACAGGTAACGAGTTCAAACAGGTGCAGTTAATACAGGTAATGAGTGGAGAACAGGAGGGCTTCTTAAAGAAAAACTAACAGGTCTGTGAGAGCTGGAATTCTTACTGGTTGGTAGGTGATCAAATACTTAAGTCATGCAATAAAATGCAAATTAATTACTTAAAAATCATACAATGTGATTTTCTGGATTTTTGTTTTAGATTCCGTCTCTCACAGTTGAAGTGTACCTATGAATAAAATTACAGACCTCTACATGCTTTGTAAGTAGGAAACCTGCAAAATCGGCAGTGTGATCAAATACTTGTTCTCCCCACTGTAGATACTTTTGTACCTGTTTCCTCCAGCATCTTCATAAGGTCCTTTGCTGTTGTTCTGGATTGATTTGCCACTTTTCGAAACCAAAGTAAGTTCATCTCTAGGAGACAGATGCGTCTCCTTCCTGAGCGGTATGACGCTCCGTTGTCCATGGTGTTAATACTTGCGTTCTATTGATTGTACAGATGACTGTGGTACCTTCAGGCATTTGGAAATTGCTGCCAAGGATGAACCAGCCTTGTGGAGGTCTACAATATTTTGGCTGATTTCTTTAGATTTTCCCATGATGTCAAGCAAAGAGACACTGAGTTTGAAGGTAGACCTTGAAATTCATCCACAGGTACACCTCCAATTGACTCCAATTAAGTGAATTATTCCATCAGAAGCTTCTAAAGCCATGACATCATTTTCTGGAATTTTTCAAGCTGTTTAAAGGCACAGTCAACTTAGTGTATGTAAACTTCTGAGCAACTGGAATTGTGATACAATGAATTATAAGTGAATAATATCTATTTGTAAACAATTGTTGGAAAAAATTACTTGTGTCATGCACAAAGAGAATGTCCTAACCGACTTGTCAAAACTATAGCTTGTTAAAAAGAAATTTGTGGAGTGGTTGAAAAAACGTTTTAATAATGACTCCAACCTAAGTGTATGTAAACTTCCGACTTCAACTGCATACATAAAAACCTCACAACAAATCAAAATTACAAACCACCTACATTCTTGATTTGGACAAAATTACAATGGTTTCTTACAACCAAGGACTATCAAGAAAAAACATATAGCAAACTAAAAACATGCAGAACAAAACACACCAGAAATCTAGAGAAATACCATCCAACCCAATACTGAGTGAGTAATGTTTAGTCTCAATCTACTTCTGAAGCAGTAAAGTAAAAGACAATAACCTCTAGGTAATGTTCTTATATAAAGCTAGTAAATAAGGTAACTATATTACCAGCTGCTAAGACAGAACAGACTCGGCTTCCCTTCAATTAGCACTGAAGTGTGAAGTGAGATGTATGAAACCCTTGAGCTCAACAATGGCAGCAGAGTTTCACAGCCTCCCCCACCCAAATGCAGAGGCCTCTGAGGCTCCCTGCTCCCCTGTGCAGAGGTCATCAACGTACAGTAACCCGTTGGGTATTAAAATAACACTGCACAGAATAGTACAAAAAGAAGCTCCTCAAGGACAATCCAAAAACACTATTTCCTGACTGCTAGAAGAAGGGAAAGTAAGCAACTTGATTTTCCAAAACAGACCTTCACCTGGCATGTCACAGTGCTATAAGAATACTCTACCCCTATTCAAGAGAGAGGGTATTGGCCCAGGTGGAATACTAGACATTGAGGACCATGTTACTGACAAAACCTCTGTCAACTTGTACAAGTCTGGAATGCACGGGTGAAGATTATCCTTATTTGTAAGGACTTATCCTTATGTCATCAGGACTTTTACAGGATCAAAGAGAGAGCACAGCAGGAGAACTCTCTCTTGGTGATGACTCCCCACCCCATCCTGAGTGAGTATGATCACACCTCATCCTCATACTGCCCTGCAGATGAGCAGCCCCAAGAGGAGAGCCATCCGCCCAGCACTGAACAGACCGAGGTCCCACAACTGCACTGCTCCTCCATTGTTGAGAGAGATAAATTCACAGAGCTGGAGAGAGAGATGGTGGAGCTCAGAGAGCTAGTCCACACACTCCAGGCAGAACAGACCAACAAAACAGACCCGAGCCACAAGCTCAACACCGCAATGGGAGAGCAGGGCACTTCCCAAGAAGCCAGCAGAACAGCCCACCTCAGACCTGGACCACAACACCACAATGGGACAGACAACACAGGAGCCACAAACCCAAATGGCCCCATACCCTCCTAACTGCCTCCTTGTCAGCTCCCCCTAAAAGCCCCCACCCCCCCACCAAACCCTGGCAACACCAGAAATAGGACCCCCAGAACAGGCCTATGCCCCTTCAGACCCCACATGCCCTCTGTCCCTGCAGCAAGGACGTCAACTGACAGCCGCACATGTGCCCAGGCCTTGAGCAGAGCAACAGGCCCAACTTCCACCAATACACTTGCCCAAGCCCCATCATGTGACCTAAGGGTTTGTACAGTATCTAATGCTCAACATGCTATGCTCACACCTACTGTAATGGTCCGAATCTAAAACACACGAGAACAAACATTCGACATTATGGACACACAAACTACCAGGTGTGAAACAGGGTAGGGACTCAGGGGCTATGCTAATTTGGTATAGAGCAGACCTAACCCACTCTATTAATTCATCAAAACAGGAACATTTACATCCGGCTAGAAATGAATAAGGAACGTATTTCAACAGAGAAAAATGTCCTTGTGTGCAACCTATATCCCCCCACTAGAATCACCATACTTTAACAGATGCCAGATTCTCCATCTTAGAGGGGGAGATTAACCATTTCCCGGCCCAGGGACATGTACTAGTCTTTGGCGACCTAAATGCCAGAATTAGACAAGAACCTGACACTCTCAGCACACAGGGGGACAAACACCTACCTGGAGGTGACAGCATTCCTCCCAATTATGCCCCCCTAGACAAAACTATGTCACAAACACCGCAAATACAGGTCACAACTCCTGGAGCTCTGTCGCATGCTGGTCAGTCCATAGTCAATAGTAGGCTTGAAGGGACTCCTATGGTAGGTATTACTGTAGATTGCTATATCACTGATCTTAACCCAGAGTCCTCAGATAATTCACAGTCAGCCAACTGACTGATCACAGCAAAATAACAGTCTACTTGAACAGAGAAAATACTCAATCATGATGCATCAAAGCCAATGGAACTGCATAATATTAAGAAATGCTATATATATGGAAGGAAAGTAGTGCATAAACCTACCAAAGACACATTTAGGCAACAACAAATTCATCCCTTTTACATAACTTCCTGGACAAAACATTTCACTGTAATAGTGAAGGTGTAAACTTGGCAGTAGAAAGCCTAAAACAGTAATATTTGACCTTTCAGCTTCCCTATATAATCTAGACATTTCAAGCAGACAACCTAAGAAAATGTAAAACAATGACAAATGGTTTAATGAAGAATACATAACCTAGAAGAAATTGAGAAATCTATCCAACCAAAAGCATACAGACCCAGAAAACGTGGCCTATGCTTCCTTATAGCAAATCACTAAGCATTACGGAAAACACTATGGTAAAACAAACAGCACGTCAGAAATCAGCTCAATGTAATTGAAGAATCCCATAGACTCTAACCATTTTTAGGAACATTGGAACACACTATAACATGGGATATGCCATCAACAAATCCTCCTGCATTGTTTTTGGTATTTTATTAGGATCCCCATTATTCTTCAATCAAATCAAATTCTATTTGTCACTATACACATATTTATCAAATGTTATTGTGGTGTAGAAGAAATGCTTGTATCGTATTAGCTGTTGCCAAAGCAACAGCTATTCTTCCCGGGAGTCCACACAAAACATGAAACATGTCATAACGCAGAACTTATTAATAGAGCAAGAAAAAGCTCAAGGACAGAACTACATAAACATTTTAAAGGCACTGCAGGTTTGAATTTTTGTATAAAGATTTTTTAAATAAATATAAATATGCCAAAAAAAAAAACTGTTTTGGCTTGTCATTAATGGGTATTGTGAGTAGATTACAGATTTTTTTGATTTGTTGAATCAATTTAACAATAGGCTGTAACCTAACTAAATATGTTATAAAAGTCCAAGGGGTCTGAATACTTTCCGAGGCACTGTATACTAAATAATATGTGTGAAATTAATTTTGTTTTAGAATTGACCATTCTCATGCACCTGTATTCGAAACAGGGGCAGCCCGGAAAAAATACACTGTCATCTATGCACTTAATAGGGGTTCATTTTCATACAAGCCAGGTAGGCTATACAGCTGATGTAAATATGTGACCCGTTTAACCTCTAACCGAGTCTCCCTCCTGGATCGCGGGATCCTCCTCATCAAAAAAGCTGCCTAGCATAGCCTAGCCTAACGCGACAGGATATCATATAATATAATTTCATGAATCACAAGTCCATACAGCAAATGAAAGGTTAACATCTTGTGAATCCAGCCATCATTTCCGATTTTTTTATGTTTTCAAACAGCGAAACACAATATATATATTTAGCTCACCACAATAGCCAAACACACAACGCCATGTTTTCACCATGTTCCACCGCATAGGTAGCTTTCACAAAACCCACAAATAGAGATAAAATGAATCACTAACCTTGAACAACTTCAATCAGATGACAGTCTTATAACTATGTTATACAATACATTTATGTTTTGTTCGAAAATGTGCATATTTGAGGTATAAATCATAGTTTTACATTGCAGCCACCATCACATAGCAACCAAAACAGCCAGAATAATTACAGAGGGCAACGTGAAATACTTAAATACTCATCATAAAACATTATGAAAAATACATGGTGTACAGCAAATGAAAGATAAACATCTTGTGAATCCAGCCAATATTTCCCGATTTTTTAAGTCTGTGTTAAGGAAACTAGGCATATGTCGCAAGTCACGACTTCACAGGAGAGCCATTTTTGAAAAAAACGAAATGCGTTTTTTGGCAGAAATGCCTTCTGGAACATGTGAACTTTCATGTGCCTTGATAACAAACTTGTATGCCATCTATAAATACAAATAAAATGGTTAAATTGCAAGCCTTGTTGTTTAAGCCCCGGAAAACGTGAGCAACCTTCCCACTAGCCATGATTGGCTGAGATAATGAGTGTGCTGGACACGCCGAGAGAGGAATTTGGATTGGTCTGCCATATAGAGGCTTCTGTCTATTTGAGCTGTTCAGTCTGTGTTGGTAATCCTGTCGAACACAGCTTTTTTGTACTGTGTAGTGGAGCTGCATAAGTGTTGCTCTCCACTTTCTAGAGGATCGAGTTTTGAAATTAGTGGAATTAGAGTATGATAGCTAAAGAGATGGAGAAAACACCTGTCTCCGGGTTACATTTTCAAACTAAGGGCAACCGTGGTATGGCATTCCTGACAGGGAGATGCGTCCATCATGYACGATAATGTATACAGGTAAGATAGTCTAGCTAGCTACATTTTCAGATGTTACACGTTTCAAATTCTGACAGAAAGTGGTTTCATTTTAAGCTAAAGTGTACTGTTAGCTAGCTAGCTAACGTGTGAACAATGCTGAATGGGTGTAGACAAAGACGAGCTGTTATACCAAAACATTCATGGGCCATTTTCTCAAAATGGAGTTTACGAGTTGATCAACTTTCWAAGCAGAATTGCTTTCCCATTGTTCCTCAAAAATGCAAGGTATGATATATAATTTTGTAGTCTCTACTTTTATCCAATGTAAAACACACAACTTCAAATGTTGCTACATAAGACCAAATCCAGGTGTTGAGTCACATATAAGCAATGTGCTTAATTTTAGGACATTTGAGAAATAAATATAGTATGCCTAGCTTATAGAAAGCTGATAGGATCCTCCTCTTTTTAGTATAGGCCATCACTCTGTTTTCTTGCGCAATTACTTAACCTGTAGAAATGTTGCTCAACATGGGCTCTCATTAAGTATTTTGTTATACTTTTGATTACATTTGCATTGATGCCAGAGTGATTAGAGGGACAATAGAGTGTTGAGTACCAACCAGTTAGCAAGTTTGGTAGGTTACTAATGACCATCAGCAGCATCAGAGTTTGGAGAAGCCTAATTACAGTGACTCAACGGTCACGTGGAATTTGACTGMGTTCATGACTCGTGACCACTGGTGTGGTGGTAACACGGTCACTGCAACAGCCCTACCCATTGCCCTTTCTGGTTGTGAGGTCTGGGGTCTGCTCACCAACCAAGAATTCACAAAATGGGACAAACATCAAATTGATTATCCACATGAAGAGTTCTGCAAAAACATCATTTGTTTACAATGTAAAACACCAAAATGATGCATCCAGAGCAGAATTAGGATGTTTCCAGCTAATTATCAAAATCCAGAAATGAGACATTAAATTCTACAATCACCTAAAAGGAAGCAATTCCCAAACCTTCCATAACAAAGTCATTACCTACAGAGAGATTAACCTAGAGAAGAGTCCCCTAAGCAACCTGGTCCTGGGGCTCTGTTTACAAACACAAACAGACCCCAGGACAGCAATGCAATGAGACCCAACCAAATCATGAGAAAACAACAAGATAATTAAATGACAGATTGGATTTTTTTWAACCAAAAATCAGAGCAAAGTGGAATGATATTTGGCCCTAAACAGAGAGTACACAGCGGCATAATACCTGACTCATGTGACTAATCCAAAATTAAGGAAAGCTTTGACTATGTACAGACTCATTGAGCATAGCCTTGCTATTGAGAGAGGCCACTGTTGGCAGACCTGGCTCTCACAAGAAGACAGGCTATGTGCACACTRCCCATAAAATGAGGTGGAAAMTGAGCTGCACTTCATAACCTCCTGCCAAATGTATGACGACCATATTAGAGACACAATTTTCCCTCAGATTACACATACTCACAAAGAATTCAATGTTGATAATGTCCCATATCTATTAGGTGACATACCACAGTGTGCAATCACAGAAGTAAGATATGTAATTTGTTGCCACAAGAAAAGGGCAACCAGTGAAGAACAAAAAACAATTTAAATACAACCCATATTTATGCTTTTGTGCAATTTGCAGTGTACATAGCGATAATATATCATTTGAAATGTCTCTATGCCTTTGAAACTGTTGTGTATAATGTGTACTGTTAATTTTGTATTTATTATTTAACTTTTGTTTATTATCTATTTCACTTGCCCTTTGAATTTAATTTAATTGATAGGGAGACTCAGTCACAGTGCATTGAAAGTCTGATAGTTAARCAGACATATGTAAGAAAATGAATTGTCATGTACATAGTTGATTTAGCTAATAGTCTTAGTCGTCAGTTAGAGAACAGACAAACAAACACAAAGACATTTAGGCTGATTGTGACAGATGCAACGAGGGAGAGAGAGAGAGAGGACTCAGTACCTTTTTTATTTAAAAAAATCTTCCCTTTCCTTGTTATTTTATTCTCTAACAACTCAAAGTTCCACAGCAGCTGTCTGGGTGTAGGTTTATATTCAGACATTCATTTTAAATATTTCTGCATTTTTCAGTATCAAAACAGAGGTGAGAAGAAGATGCTGAATAACTTTACGTAGGATCAGAAGTCTATCATATATGATTATATACCTCTGAGACTGTATTGTCAAATGTGATTTACGGATGACACACAGAAATGTGAGTTTTGCATCTCACAAAGCCAACCATATCCAAAGTAGATTTTGACATACTGTTCAGCAGAAATCAAGCCGCTTTCGTACCTTGACAACCTTGATGTATTTCAGTAGTTGAAACTTCTTCTATTAAAGGATATTGTAAAGCCCAATTCCTTCAAATAGTTCTCATTCGTTTCTGAAACTATCAACAATCTTCTAACTGTATAGCCTTGTACCAGCCTTAAAAGCTCTCAAGGAAAGTGTCACCCACTTTCCCTGTCTCTCTCTGACTCACTTTCTTATTGTTGTGCTCTTATCAATTTCCAGGGCTCTCCAGTGGTCAGCGGAGAGCATCAAAGGCCTTTCATGTTTCCTGTTTCCCCATTGGAGTGGCCAGTCGCTCAATAGGTCCATGGCTTTCTGCTCTTTCTTCCCAGGCACGGAATGGTGGACAGGCACAATGAAGCCACAATGGCCTCCCCCTAGGGCTGCTCTAGTCACTGTGAACTGAATGAGTCACCACTCTGCTCTAATGTTAWATCTTCCTCCTGATACTTCTCTGTCATGGGATACTGACACTGTGAGTCAATCAGAGATGCCACTCTTATACACACACACACGCGCGTGYGCACACACACACTGACACACAAACATGTGTGTATGGCACAGTCTGAAGCTTTTGGCCTGTTGTCAGCTGCCATAAGCAGGAGAATATATTATGCATGTTGATTTACAATAGAGGTGTCAAACATACGGCCCATGAGGGGTCCAATCTGGCCAGCGGGTGGTTTGAGTAAAACAAATTGTAAATAAAAGATCACATATATACAGTGGGGAGAACAAGTATTTGACACACTGCCGATTTTGCAGGTGTTCCTACTTACAAAGCATTAGGGGATGTCATTTTTACATATGTACACTTCAACTGTGAGAGACGGAATCTAAAACAAAAAATCCAGAAAATCACAATGTATGATTTTAAGTAATTAATTGCATTTTATTGCATGACATAAGTATTTGATCACCTACCAACCAGTAAATTCCGGCTCTCACAGACCTGTTAGTTTTTCTTTAAGAAGCCCACCTGTTCTCCACTCATTACCTATATTAACTGCACCTGTTTGAACTTGTTACCTGTATAAAAGACACCTGTCCACACACTCAATCAAACAGACTCCAACCTCTCCACAATGCCAAGACCAGAGAGCTGTGTAAGGACATCAGGTATAAAATTGGAGACCTGCACAAGGCTGGGATGGGCTACAGGACAATAGGCAAGCAGCTTGGTGAGAAGTAACGACTGTTGGCGCAATTATTAAAAAGAAAGAATTCAAGATGACACTCAATCACCCTCGGTCTGGGCTCCATGCAAGATCTCACCTCTGGGCATCAATGTATCATGAGGAAGGAGAGATCAGCCCAGAACTACACGCAGACCTGGTCAAGACCTGAAGAGAGCTGGGACCACAGTCTCAAAGAAAACCATTAGTAACACACTACGCCGTCATGGATTAAATCCTGCTGCGCACGCAAGGTCCCCCTGCTCAAGCCAGCGCATGTCCAGGCCCGTCTGAATTTGCCAATGACCATCTGGATAATCCAAAGGAGGAATGGAGAAGGTCAGGTGTCTGATGAAACAAAAATAGAGCTTTTGGTCTAAACTCCACTCATCCCAACCGTTAAGCATGGAGGTGGAAACACATTCTTTGGGATGCTTTTCTGCAAAGGGACAGGACGACTGCACCGTATTGAGGGGAGATGGATGGCCATATATCACGAGATCTTGGCCAACAACCTCCTTCCTCAGTAAAGCATTGAAGATGGGTGCATGGCGGTCTTCCAGCATGACAACGACCCGAAACACAAACCAGGGAACTATAGGATGGCTCCGTAGAAGCATCAGTCCTGAGCCTAGCCAGTCTCCAGACCTGAACCCAATAGAACATCTTTGGAGGGAGCTGAAAGTCCGTATTGCCTAGCGACAGCCCCGAAACCTGAAGGACTGGAGAAATCTGTATGGAGGAGGGGGCCAAAATCCCTGCGCATGTGTGCGAAACCGGCAAGAACTACCAGGAAACGTATGATCTCTTAATGCAAACAAAGGTTTCTGTACCAAATATTAAGTTCTGCTTTTCTGATGTATCAAATACTTATGTCATGCAATAAAATGCAAAATAATTACTTAAAAATCATACAATGTGATTTTCTGGATTTTTGTTTTAGATTCCGTCTCTCACAGTTGAAGTGTACCTATGATACAAATTACAGACCTCTACATGCTTTGTAAGTAGGAAAACCTGCAAAATTGGCAGTGTATCAAATGCTTGTTCTCCCCACTGTATATATACACTATATATTTGTTAAAGAAACAAAAATCTATTTGGGTGGGAGGACGAACTCTATACTTTAACATGATTAAAACCAAATTGAAACTGTGTAGAAAATGATAACGGACCTACATTCATACAGTTTCTTGACTGATAAATAAAACCAAAATAAAGGCCAGATAGTCAAGGAGCATTGAATAAAATTTTGACGACAAGGAAATATAACACATTTTCAGTCTGGCCCCCCGGACCTCATTTAAGACCGAATGCGGCGCCCAGGGATTTGTTGTTGTTGTTGACACCCCTGATTTACTTATAGTCTCATATATATTAACAGCATTTCCCTCCACAGGGTTGGTTCATGGCTACTTTACTGTTAACTCTCAGTCTTGAAATTGTAAGGACAGATGCCAGGGACGAGAAGCAGGTACAGGGAGTGAACATTTAATGAATAACGGACATGAAACAGGAACAGAATACGGACAGTGTTTGGACAGGGGAAACAGAAACGACAACCGTGCTGATACAGGGACCACACAGGGAAGCAAACAGAAATAGGGAAGGCAATCAACCAATTAAAGGAGTCCAGGTGAGTCCAAAGATGCGCTGCTGCGCGTGAGGGTGACCGGTGATGAAGCGCAGGTGCGAGTAATGATGGTGACAGGTGTGCGTAATGAAGGCAGTCTGGCGCCTGAGAGCGCCTGAGAGAAGGCGTGACAGATTTGGCAAAGAAACCTAAATGTGTTGGACTATAAGTAACTTATTGCTTAAAACAGAGCTAAGTATAATAATAATAATAATAATAATGTGTAGTGATGTGTTCAGTTGATCTGGTGCAGGTGAGGATTCTAGCAGCGGAGTTCTGGACATTTGTAGTATATTGGGTAGTTTGGTGGGGATCCCAGTGAGGAGAGTGTTGCAGTAGTCCAGTCGGGATGAAGGTGTGTATGAGGGTTTCAGTGATGGAGAGTGACAGTGAGGGGAGGTGCGTGGACATACTACGGAAGTGGAAAAATGCTGTCCTGGTTATGGTTTTTATGAGGAGTTCAAAAGAGAGAATGCTGTCAAGGGTGACACTGAAGCTTTTGACTTGAGTTGATATAGCGACCGGGAAACCATCTATGGTGATGCTGCGGTTGTGCTGTTTGGAGAAATTTGATTTGGAGCTTATGAGCATAACCTCTGTCTTGATGCTGTTGAGTTTGAAGAGGTTCATGCTCATCCAGCTCCAGGTGTTTTGAAGGCAGCTTATGAGGGAGGTGGGCGGGATGGGGAGTGGTGGGTTTAGTGGAGAGGTAGAGCTTGGTCATCAGCATAGCAGTGGAAGTGAGCTTTGTAATGTTGCATAACATTTCCCAGGGGTAGAAGGTATATGATGAATAGGATTGGACCCAACACTAACCCCTGGGGGATACCCTGTCAAACAGCCGCACACCCTGATCTGCAGTTCTTATGTTGCACAAACTGTTAGCATACGTGAGWCACGAGTAGGAATGTTACGAGGACTGTATTAACACCACACCAGCGGTCACGTGTCATGACCGCAGTCAAATTCAGCGTCACGCTCTAATGCTTCTGATGGTCAATAGTAACCTACCAAACCTGATAACTGGCCTGTCACTCAGCGATTTATTGTCCCTCTAATCACTCTGACATCAATGCAAATGGTTAAAAAAATCTAATCAAACACGTCATGAGAGCCGATGAGCTCATGTTGAGCAACATTTCTATAGGCTATGTAATTGTTTGAGAAAACAGAGTTTTGATGGCCTCTGTTAAAAAGAGAAGGATCCCATCAGCTTTCTACAGGCTAGGCCTACTATATTTATTTCTAAACTTTCCTAAAATTAATCACATTGCTTCGCTTTACAACAGGAGTATAGCCTACCAGGCTGGCATGAAAATGAACCACAAAAAAAGCGTCCTCCATTCACTATTTACCTGCAGAGATAACATGCATTTTTACCCCTACCCCTGTTCTGACAGGTGCATGATAATGGTCCATTCTAAATTAAGCTATTTCACACATATATGATTTAGTACAGTGCTGTGAACAAGTTTTTGCCCTATTTCAAATTTTCTCTACTTTTGCATATTTTTTATACTGAATGTTATCAGATCTTCAACCAAAAMCTAATATTAGATAAAGGGAACCCGAGTGAACAAATAATACAATAATTACATATTTATTTAATTTATTTCATAAACCCTCAGAAATCCCTTGGAGAAAATATCCTTTCTATTTTATTCAGCTATGTTCAAATGTATTCTTAATACAATAAAATAATATAAAATAATGCCACATAAATCTAATGTCTGCTAAATTAACTGCACAGACCACAGCCATATGGCATTGCCAGATCAGGGCCTAATATAAGGACAACTCAGAATATACTATTCTGTTCTTCTGAAATTGCATAGGCTATAGTAAATGTATTTATTAGACTTTTTAAAATGTAGATATTCCAATGGTCTGCATCAGTGGCTTGAAAGCTATGAGTGGAAGCCAGGATATGCAAAATGTGTTTATGTTAGTTAATGGTAAATGATCGTGAGACCGGCAGTTATTTGCATTACAAAATGTCATGACCGCCACAGCCATGAGTGCAACACCTGTGACACCAAAACCAGCCAGCCGTTTCATGAAGATTGGATGGGAGATGGTATCAAGGTCGAGGAGGATGAGAATGGATAGCATCCCTGAGTCAGCTGCAAGTAGGAGGTCGCTTGTGATTTTGACCAGGGCTGTGTCAGTGCTGTGTTTGGAGGGGAAACCAGACTGCAATGGTTCCTGAAGGTTATTGGAGTTGATACGGTGTTATTGTTGAGTGGCCACAACCAGCTACAGAATTTTGGGGAGGAAGGTTTGAGATGAGACACATGTTGTTCAGGTCATCGGGACAGCATTCAGCTCTTTGAGGAYAGCAATAACAGCAGTGATCTTGAGAGTGGAGGGTACGATGCCAGAGGTGAGGGAAGAGTTGATTATGCCAGTGAGGAGGGGAGAGATGGAAGGCAGGCTTTGACAAGGCTGGTGGGCAGTGGGTCAAGTTAGCAGGTGATGATTTGGATTTGCGGATGAAAGGATTTGCGGATAGAAGGCTGGGCCTTCCAAGGTGTTCATCCAGGATAGGTTGTCAGCAGGAGTACTCGGCATTGGAAGTAGATATTGGTGGATGTCGTTGATTTTGTAGTGAAAGAAGTTCCGGAACTTGTTGCACTGTTCATGGGAGGGGTCTGAAGGGAAGTTGTCATTAAGTTGAAGTAGGCAGTTCACCGTGGAGAAGAGGGGTTAGGAGTTGTTTTTACCAGAGATGATGTCGGAGTAGTAGGATGATCTGGCAGCTAAGAAGGTGTTATTGTATTTCAACATGTGTATCAATATTTGCTTGAGAATGAACTAGCYGACCAGTCCTCTTGCAGAGACACTCGAGACACCTTCCACCAGGGAGCAGTGTGGGTGGAGGAGACTGAGCGGATTTTGAGGGGAGCGAGGATATCCAGGGAGAAGGCAAGGCAGTCATTGCATTGAGTGATGAGGTCAGGGGAGACTGGGAGTCAGGACTTGCGGTATATATTAATCAGGATGAGGTCAGGGGGGACTGGGAGTCAGGCCAGGGGTATGTAGTAATCAGGATGAGGTCAAGGGGAACTGGGAGTCAGGACTGGGGTATGTATTAATCAGGATGAGGTCAGGGGGGACTGGGAGTCAGGACTGGGGTATGTATTAATCAGGATGAAGGTCAAGGGGGAACTGGGAGTCAGGACTGGGTATGTATTAATCAGGATGAGGTCAGGGGGGACTGGGAGTCAGGACTGGGGTATGTATTAATCAGGATGAGGTCAGGGGGACTGGGAGTCAGGACTGGGGTATGTATTAATCAGGATGAGGTCAAGGGGGACTGGGAGTCAGGACTGGGGTATGTATTAATCAGGATGAGGTCAAGGGGACTGGGAGTCAGGACTGGGTATGTATTAATCAGGATGAGGTCAGGGGGGACTGGGAGTCAGGACTGGGGTATGTATTAATCAGGATGAGGTCAAGGGGACTGGGAGTCAGGACTGGGGTATGTATTAATCAGGATGAGGTCAAGGGGGACCTGGGAGTCAGGACTGGGGTATGTATTAATCAGGATGAGGTCAAGGGGGACTGGAAGTCAGGACTGGGGTATGTATTAATCAGGATGAGGTCAGGGGGGACTGGAAGTCAGGACTGGGGTATGTATTAATCAGGCTCATGACGTCAGATAGGTTTATATTGCTAATGTTTTTTACCTTTCTAACGGAAATGGTGTGTTGGACATTTTGCTTGGAAAGGTGGGCAGAGACTTCAAACATAACAACACTATGATCAGAGATGGGGAGCTCAACGTCAGTTACATTGCAGGCAAGAATACCAGTGGACTGGACTAAATCTTAAATGTTACCATTGTTGTGGGTGGGTGTCATGTGTGCTCCCTCTCCGGCCTCTAGGTCACGATGCTGCTCGTTATGGCGCACACCTGTCACCATCGTTACGTGCATCAGTGCATTATGACACTCACCTGGACCCCATCACCTCCTTGATTACCTGCCCTATATATGTCACTCCCTTTATATCTGTGCATTGTTCGTGTTTCTTGTTTTCATTTATTTATTAAATGATTCACTCCCTGAACTTGCTTCCCAACTCCCAGCGCTCTCGTTACAGTGGGGAAAGTAATATTTTGAGTGAAATCAAGACCATCGAGTAATGACAAGTCAACAGCAAAATATCCATCAATGTGGATATTAACATCAACTATAAGCAGTACACTGGGAGACAAGACACAGACAGAAGTCATTAATGAGGACAGTTCAGATACAAACAGATCAGATGGCTTTGGTGGTCTATAGACTGTATCATCAGTGGTTGAGAGCCAGACATTTATTTTTTTATTTAACCTTTATTTAACCAGGTAGGTCAGTTGAGAASAAGTTCTCATATACAACTGCGACCTGGCCAAGATAGAGCAAAGCAGTGCGACACAAACAACACAGAGTTACACATGGGATAAACAAACGTACAGTCAATAACACAATAACATTCAAACGAAGAGTGCTGGTTTACACTGACAGGTTTGACTTTGAGATTTTCATGTTCCAGTACAGCAACACCACCCCCTCGCCCAGTAGAGCGAGGCTGACTGATGTACAAGTCACTTAGTAGGTACCACCGATGTGCCAACTTCTCTCTGTATTGTTAGAGCGGTTTGAGTTACACACCAATGTGACCCCTCTATGGAAAGATGAGACTGGCATGAACACGATGTTCTCTGTTTTCCTCTACGACCCCCACAAGTGTCATGGAACTCGTCTGAAGGTAACCCAGTATCGGGCYGRAAAATGAATGGAAGTGAATAGGGCATTTCCACGTTAACAAAGATCTTTCCTATAGTATGTCTCTCAGATATAGGACAGACACCAAAACACACAACTATCTCTTTTCCATGTATGAATCTGTTATTCAAAGCAGTTCTATGGGCTAATAGCAGTAATGCCCAATGTTTCAACAAATAGTTTTTAAATATATATATATWTTTGAGACCTACAGGGGTCCTAAAATTCAACACCAATCAGCTAAATGATGACTATCTTAAAACAATGACATATGTTAGCTTCGTAGAAACACTACGATGGGCCTTTAGACTCTAGGGGGTTAAGTTTAAAAGGCAATTCCACCACTTTTGAACGTAATTTTCATTCAGCATAACACCAGTGTCTACATAATTTTGCAGGAAAAAAAACAAAGTAAAAACTCTACCCA
Organism: Salvelinus sp. IW2-2015; assembly: GCF_002910315.2. NCBI lineage: Eukaryota > Metazoa > Chordata > Actinopteri > Salmoniformes > Salmonidae > Salvelinus > Salvelinus sp. IW2-2015. Next base: position 23,541,394 of record NC_036870.1, read on the forward strand.
ATGACATGGGGCGCAATAAAATATCCTCCATCTAGTTACAAGCTTGTTGCAGATTTTACAGAAGCATTTTTTAGGATGCCTGATATTTTTCACCACAGATCCTCATTTTCACGTGTAGATACTGGTATGGTGCTGGTAATGATAATGAGTATGAGGTTAAAAAGTGGCGGAATTGCCCTTTAAAACTGGAACAGGCATATGTTGTTGCCGTGGTAACCAGGCAAAGCACACTGTGGTCAACACCACGGCAAGAGTGGGAGAGACATTGCATTGGTTTGCAGTCCAGAAAGAATGGATAGCAATCAGAAACACTGACAAACAGTGGGTACATGTGGAGAGAAAGCTGAAGTAGAGAAGGTAAGAGTAAGACAGAGAGCGAGAGAGAGAGAGAGAGAGAGACAGACCTGGCTCTCAAGAGAAGACAGGCTATGTGCACACTGCCCACAAAAGGAGGTGGAAACTGACCTACTGCCAAATGTATGACCATATTAGAGACACATATTTCCATCAGATTACACAGATCCACAAACMCAATTTTGAGATACTCCAGTATCTACTGGGTGAAATACCACAGTGTGCCATMACAGCAGCAAGATTTGTGACCTGTTGCCACAAGAAAAGGGCAATCAGTGAAGAACAAACACCATTGTAAATACAACCCATATTTATGTTTATTKTTAATTTTGTACTATAACTATTTGCACATCGTTAAAACACTGTATATAGAMATAAGTAGACTTTTGAAATGTTTGTATTCTTTTGGAACTTCTGTGAGTGTAATGTTTACTGTTATTTTTTATTGTTTATTTCACTTGTGTTTATTATCTACTTCAATAAAGCCGTTAAATTGAAATTTGAGAGAAGGAGAGAGAGCGTGTGTGAGAAGTGTATGGTTGTCAGTGTAATGTGTTTAGTGTCAAACTGTAACAGGGAAGACACTAGTCTAGTCACACACACACTAGTCCTCCCCAGGCTAGTGTGTGTGTGCATGCGTGGATCGGTGCATATAAGTGTGAGAGCAAAGTCACAGTACTCAACAAATGGTAGGTTTAGGAATCACAGCTAGTTATGCTCCAAACAAAAAACACATTTTCAAGCCTCATATGCCAGATGTTACTATATAATCAGGGTATTTTTGACTGTGTTATAAAATCGGTTCCATTCAGTGGTGTATTCTCTGTGTTGTCTGTTGATTGTACTAACTGAAAGTGCTGGAGGTAAAGAGCTTTAAAGCCTCCCTTGTTAAAACTAACATCTGCTGCTCTGATTTCTGGGAAATGAGACCTTGACTAGAACGCCCGGGGAATCTCCCACCAGAAGCATAGGTGGGTATATGTGTGTGTATACAGTATGTCTGTGTGTCTGTTCTGTTCGGTCCGCCTCACTGTGGTGGGGGGGGGGGGGGGGGGTAGTGATGGAGATGAAAAATCGGAGGGGGAGGAGTGAAGATGGAGAGAGAAAGAAAGAGAGAGATGGAGAGAGAGAGACAGGGTAACATGGAGACGGAGAGAGAGAGAGAGACAGGGGGACAAAGAGAGGGAGAGGGAGAGAGATAGCAGAAAGGAGAATTCAAAGGAGAATAAAATAAAAATACAATTTCAAGGTGCATTTTTAAAAGGTCATATTTAACACTCACACATGCTCATTCAAACATGCACACACACGCCAGAGATACAGGCCATTGCTGCTTCGACAGAGCCCCATGGCTCTGATTGTGAAATGAATATTTAATTAGACTGTCGTTAATTAGAAGGCCAGGCAGTGGGCGGTGCACAAGAGGAGGAACCAGCTAATGTTAATTGGAGTCCTCCACAGGAGAATGAACCGAAAGGCCACTTCATACACACGCACACACACATGCACACATGCAAATGTTGCAAACACACACACACACACATACACATACAAACGCACACGCACACACACACACACACAAACGCACACGCACACACACACACACACACACACACATACACTTGCACATGTAGGCACACACTCATATGCATAAACAGTATAAAATGAAGAGATAATTAAGATATTATGTTAGAATCAAATTAAGTTGTGTGATACTCCTATACACAAAAACAATCAAATTAAAGGATGATATTTCTCTCTTCTGAAGACGAACCTCTAGCTATTTCCTCTGATATTCAAATCTTTTCATTTATATCTCAATAATGCAAATGCTGTCCATAGCCAATGTCATTTATTGATTAAACATCTCAGTAACTTGCCATGTGCTACACTCTTAGAAAGAAAGGTGCTATCGAGAACCAGAAGGGTTCTTCGGCTGTTCCCATAAGAGAACCCTTTGAAGAACCCTTTTCGGTTCCAGGTAGATCCCTTTTCAGTTTATTGTAGGATCCATTCCACAGAGGGTTCTACATGTAACCCAAAAAGGTTTTAAGTGGAACCAAAAATAGTTCTCTCTGGATCCAAAAACGGTTATCCTATGGGGACAGCCAAAGAACAATTTTGGAATCCTTGTACAGGATTTGCACACAAATTAAAACGAGTTAATTGCATAATGCATAATTGATTAAACCAAATTAATGAGTCAATTAAAACCTATGCTGTCTAGCATGTATTGCAAATAGTTAGATGAAGAGTTACACTCGTAATACCTTTGAAGTGGGATTTTACCCATCCCAGGAGTAGATTCCATTTATTTATTTTGTTTTCACCAGGGTTTCACAAAAAAAAACATAAAAAAAAAGATAAACTGAGCAATCGGGAGAGAAGGGCCTTGGTCAGGGAGGTGACCAAGAACCCGATGGTCACTGACAGAGCTCCAGAGTTCCTCTGTGGAGATCTCCATCACTCCACCAATCAGGCCTTTATGGTAGAGTGGCAAGACGGAAGCTACTCCTCAGAAAAAGGCACATGACAGCCTGCTTGGAGTTTGCCAAAAGGCACCTAAAGGACTCTCAGACCATGAGAAACAAGATTCTCTCATCTGATGAAACAAAGATTGAACTATTTGGCATGAATGCCAAGCGTCACGTCTGGAGAGAATAAGACCAGCTGGCCCATACCATCCCTACGGTGAAGCATGGTGGTGGCAGCATTATGCTGTGGGGATGTTTTTCAGTGACAGGGACTGGGAGACTAGTCAAGATCGAGTGAAAGATTAACGGAGCAAAGTACAGAGAGATCCTTGATGAAAACCTGTTCCAGAGTGCTCAGGACCTCATACTGGGGTGAAGGCTCACCTTCCAACAAGACAATGACTCTAAGCACACAGACAAGACAAMGCATGAGTGGCTTCGGGACAAGTCTCTGAATGTCCTTAAGTGGCCCAGCCAGAACCCGAACATGTACCAATCGATCATCTCCGGAGAGACCTGAAAATAGCTGTGCTGTGACTCTCCCCATCAAACCTGACAGAGCTTGAGAGTATCTGCAGAGAAGAATTGGAGAAACTCTCCAAATACAGGTGTGCCAAGCTTGCAGCGTCATACCCCAAAATACTCTAAGCTGTAATCACTGCCAATGGTGCTTCAATAACATTTCTAAATTTCAGTTTTTGCTTCGTCATTATTGGGTATTGTGTGAAGATTGATGAGAAAAAAAACTAAAACAATTTAATCTATTTTAGAATAAGACTGTAACGTAACAAATGGTCGAAAAAAACAAGGGATCTGAATACTTTCAGAATGCACTGTAAGACAAAMATTTAAAAGGTTTTGAGTGAGTGGACAAACTGGTGTTTCCAAGTGGCCACACACCTCTCCAAAATGTTCATAGTTCCTAAGTAATTTCAATGCACTTTCATGACTCAAGGAATAGTCTTCAACGTTAAGTTGCTTTTTGTTGAGCTCTCCTATGCCATTGAGGACGTAGAGTGAGAACGCTTGTAGTTGTTTGTTTGGAGCACAGCCCTGCATCCCCACCTCTACACAATTACTGTTTTAGTTTAAGAAATCCACAAACTGTACATTATAAATCCCAATCTTGGTCAGGTGGGCATATTTGAATGCTTGTTCTATCGCCAACCTGACCACCTAATTATAACATATGATCTTACAGTGTGAAGCTTTCACACGGTAATTCAGAGAAGTAGACCATAATGTTGGTGCTTACAGAATGAAGCCAAGAATGCATTCAGATGGGTGATCCTCAGCTCATCCTCTTCACAATACAACAAACAGGCTCATTCTGTTCAGGACAACCCAGGGTATAAAGTCATGTCATCGTGTCACTGTACATCAAACATAGTGATCATAAACACTGACACTGTTTATTACATGAGTTCTATAAAATGGAAATGTGAAGTGCAGATTTGGACACACGGGTGTTTGCTTGTAATCCTCAATGTCTTCAATTATAATCTTCAACRTCCCATCTTTCAAAATACATAGTCATTTCAGCATTTCCTTCACTTAGACAACAAAACATTTTAAAACATTGCCTAATTAGCAGGAGGGATGGGGGAAACTTCTTGTCACGCGCAGTGCTCATGTTCAGAACGTCTGTCAGTCAAAAACCATACTCTGATGTCACCTAGAGCATGTTACTGTACAGCCACTGCATTCCAACTTAGGTGTTTATCAGTGTCCAAATCTGCAATTTTCAACACATATACGGGTACGAGTGTAAAGGGCCATGTGCCTTGCTCAAGGGCACATCGGAAGATTTTCACCTTGTTGGCTCGGGTATTCGAAACAGTAACTTTTCTGTTACTGGCCCAAAACTCTAACCGCTAGGCTATCTGCTGCCTTATAAGCTTATAATATACTTGTCCAATATTACCGTACCTACTATACATGGCATAAAGTCCACGTTCTAAAAGTTGGTTTATTTTCTAGTATTTGTGTCATGTGTACCACTGTCTCTGTCCATGGTGCTGATTTCATTTTAGATCACCTGAATTGTGTGCTAGTGTCTCTGTCCATGGTGCTGATTGGGGTTGCTCTATGGCTCTATGGCACATGGCAGACTAAAGGTGCTAGAACACATGACATCATCAATGTAAGGAGTTAGGGACCAACATGGAACCAGGCCAAATATTTCCCAGGAAATAACCGACTTGGTGTCCTTCAGAACACTTCCAGATGGGTAAAATATCCAGGCTACAATTGCCAGGGTCTAGGAACCAACATGAAACGTGTATAAACACCAAGCTATGAAGGCCAGGGTCTAGGAACCAACATGGAACCTGTCTAGAATGTCCCAAATGACACCCATTTCCCTATATAGTGCACTACTTTACACCAGGGCCCTGGAATAGGGTGCCATTTGGGATGCAGACATTGYTCATGGGATAACTGGTCCTTGTCTGGTTGGTATGGAGAGGCTACTGCAGTGTTTGCTCTGCTAACCTTCTCTCTGTCTGACTGCAGCATCTGTTCAAGCCCAGAGAGAGAGTGTGTGTGTGTGTGTGTGTGTGTGTTGAAGCCTAGAGCTATGTTACAGTATTTCCCTGCTCACTCCACCAGTGCCTGTTTTAATTGAAGTGCCAGGAGAAAGAGATGACTTACCTGCCAGCTACCATAAACATATTCACCACAGTTCAAAGATGCAGTCAGTCATATCAGAAGTTAKCAGATTCATTGCTTACGAACAACAGCTAGAAAATTGAATAAAGCAACATGTTTTGAAGTTCACTTTCCTTGCTTTGTCTAACAATGTTATAGTGAATCTAGCAAATACATTTTGTGGGTCAGAGTGCGGTATTTATTTAGTTTAATCGGACAAACATTTGCTAGCACGTTTCTTACACTGGCTTTAGCCACGGARGGAGCAGGCCAACCAAGGCAAGCGCAGAGGGGTTGCCTAGCAACACGTGCCTCGGAGGAATACATTTGCAGAGCACAACAAATGAACATGATTTGTAAATCTGTTCGGACTGAACATCTAGCACGACAGCTAAAAACAGCTAAAATGGCTTTGAAATAAATACTATTTCAGCTAAAAGGGAGAACTACGTAAATAACAAAATAGCTATATTACGACATTCACTAATCTTCAGCTATTTMCATATAATAGAACTGTGGCTATATTTGTGGACAAAATGCTTACTTACTCAACCTGTCACGCCGAAGTTGGCTCCCCTCCTTGTTTGGGCGGCGTTCGGCGGTCGACGTCACCGGCCTTCTAGCCATCGCCGCTCCATTTTTCATTGTTCCATTTGTTTTGTCTTGTTCCCCGCACACCTGGTTTACATTCCCTAATCACACTGCATATATATATTCCTCTGTTCCCCCCATGTCTTTGTGTGGAATTGTTTTGTTTTGTGTTTGTTGTATCGCGCCAGTCTGGTTTTTCACCCTGGGCTTTGCCTGTACCCTATTTGGGGAATTATTGGTGAACCTTATTGTTATATTATTGACGGTATTTTGCGCTTGTCACTTTTGCCGGTTGGCTTGAGTTGTAGCTGTTTGCGCCCGTCTGTTTGTTGCTCATGACTAATAAAGGCGCCTGATCACCTATTCTCTGCTCTCCTGCACTTGACTCGAATGACCAGCAGCGGAAACCCTGACACAACCTTTAATTATATTAACCTCCTGTCTAAACTGCCCACTTGAACTGGTACTAGGGCAGGTAGAGTGTGTGTGTAGCAGAGTTTGKGAAGGAGGGTTGGATGGAAAAGCACATCTTAACACAGATATATGGTGAAGATACATCACACCTGTGATTCTTGTGCTGTGTACATATACATAGGATTGAGCAGCTATGGATAGAAAACAGCTCTGAGCTAACCAACCAGGACCAAGAACACAACTGTATCTGTAAAACTCTTGCTGTATACATACATTTATACATATTCATAAACTATACATGAACTGCATAACATGCATGCCAACACACTCATGAACATATGTTAAAGGCCTTAAAGGCCCAGTGCAGTCAACAATGTGTGTTTTATATATATATTTACACAAGGTTAGTTGGAATAATGCTGTGCAATTTTGAAAATGATAATTCTGCCCGTTTAGTGTAAAAGCAGTTTGAAAAGAGAGCCTGAAATGTCAGCCTATTTTGGTGGGATGGAGTTTTGGCCTGCCTGGTGACATCAGTTAATAGTCCAATAAGAAAGAGAGTTCCAAACCTGGCTACATTGAACTTATTTGATATTGAGATCAAAATGGCTGCATTGGACCTTTAAAATATGCACACACTGAACTACAGCACATGCATATGTACAAACTATTCACTGATTCAAAGGATTCACCTGTTGACAATGGTACACATGGACACTTGAAAACACACACACACACACAAACATGCACACACACACACACAATTGCACACAGATGTATAGATGAAAGCCCATGTAAAGGAACCACCCAGATACAGACCAACTGTTGAATAGCTACCCTGAGCTACCAGGCGATTGAGCAACAGTGTTCATTGGCAGGTGATCAGAGATCTACTTGGGAATGACTTTACTCATTTGCATCTGACTAAGGTTCTAACGTGATGAGTTTAAAGGATTATACCAACAAAAACAATACAGTATTTCTTTCCTCCAGCTGAAATGTCAGGCTCTTGTTGTTCTGCCCCTGTGGGTGATGCCATCTGATCATCATCAATTACATGTTTTTGTCTGAGCCAATTCATGAAGAATGACAGAGAGTTCTGAGAGGCTGGCTGTGTGCCACGCACCAGAGAATATATCAAGGTAACCCTTGTGTACTAACATACATACTCTATACACATGTGTATGCACACAAAGACACACACACAATGACAAACACATATTAGAAGAACTGCGGTTATCACCAGTAACAGTGACTCACACATATTTATACAAGAAATAGACAAATTCACAGTGATTTGATGACACACACACTACCTGTCTTCCGCTCGCTCTATCACACACACACAYGCTCACACTGACACACACACACACACACACGCACACAGGCATAAACTCAAACACACACAAACATGGATGCGAACCCAGATACTCACATGGAATAACCCACAAATCTCCACGTGAACACACACGTCTTATCGCACACAAATGTACACACAAAATCACCGCACCGGTCTCTAAAATCTCAGGCGGAGTTGAGAGATATTAAATCTGCCATGGCAGCACACACACACACACACACACACACACACACCACACACACACACACAACACACACACACACACACACACCACACCACACACACACACACACACACACACACACACACACACACACACACACACACACACACACACACACACACACACACACACACACACACACACACCAGAGCGGTGAGCAGAGAGGATTGGTTTCATGCTGAGTGTGAGAGGCTGTGCTGTTTAGAGCGGTGGAGATCAGTAGCAGGGATAGATGTCATTAGGATAAGGCTTTTGCTCTGACTGAAGAGGTAAATGTATTTGAGGTGATAAAGAGAGTCAATCTTGTTCTCCAAGCGCCTGGTTGCCTCTGAATTAGAATGAGAATGGAGGATAGTGTGTGTGTCTATCTGTTTCTTCCTGTGTGTGCATATACAGGGCAGAGAGAGAGAGAGTTTGTGTGTGTGCGTGCGTGTGGGTGTGGGTGTGTGCGTGTGGATGTGTGTGTGTGTGCATGCGTGTGTTCGTGTCTTTGTGGTGTGTCTCCAGGAAGAGTATGTGTGTGGGAAACCGTGAGATGCTCTCTTCTAAAAGAACACTCCCGTAATACGGAAGCGTTACAGACTCAAGCCCCCATCTTGGACTGACAATGCCTCTTCAATGTGACACAAACTATTTAATTTAGTCTGGACTGACTTCATTTTCATGATTTAGAGTAGAGAGGCCTTTCAGAGAGAAAGTGAGGACTTCATGCAGAGTACAGGTGAGGTCCACAATTGGTAATTTTCTAGAGTGCCTGTTTTTAAATGTACAACATCTTGACACCAGTTAGAAAAGCAGAGGCACATCTCTGATAGAGAAAGAAATGCAACGTCTGGAAACATTATGAAACCTCTTGGCTTTGTGTCCTTCACAATGCAAAAGCAGGTTACAACTGAATAAAGGGTTATATATCGAAGAGGGATAACATTTTTACATACTTTAAATATTGTTTTCATATCTGCTAAAATCACATCAAATCAAATCAAATGTTATTAATCACATGCGCCAAATACAACAGGTGTTCACCTGTTTTCACCTTACAGTGCAGTAAAATAAAAAATAAAAAATGGATAAGAATAAGAGATRAAAGTRACAAGTAATTAAAGAACAGCAGTAAAAAATAACAATAGGGGGTACCGGTACAGGGTCAATGTGCGGGGGCACCGGATGGTTGAGGTAGTATGTACATGTAGGTAGAGTTATTAAAGTGACTATGCATAGATGACAACAGAGTGGCAGTGGTATGGAGAGGAGTGGGGCAATGCAAATAGTCTATGTAGCCATTTGACTAGATGTTCAGGAGTCTTATGGCTTGGGGGTAGAAGCTGTTTCAAAGCCTCTTGGAACCTTGACTTGGCGCTCCGGTACCGATTGCCGTGCGGTAGCAGAGAGTCAATGACTACGGTGGCTGGAGTTTTTGACAATTTTTAGGGCCTTCCTCTGACACCGCCTATTAGCATTAGTGATGATTTAAATTACAGTGATGTCCAAAACGTCACGGTTGTTTCTTTACTAGAGTCAGACTCTCTGTTGATGATGTAACAGATCAGTAGAGACTGTGAGCAGCAGCTGCCCTTGTTCTGGCTGACTGGCAGCTGGGGGCATGGATGCCCACTGCCCACTGTGAGCCAGGATGAACTGGCGCAGAGAAGGGAAGAGTTGGCATGTGTGGCCTGCATGATGAAGGGATGGAAGGGGATAGAGGAAGACAATAGCAGAAGACGGACATGGAGATGTGAAGGTGTAGGAGAGGAGGGGTATGTTTGACCTTATTATGTCTGTGACTGGCTTATGGGGTATGGACCTCTGGTGTGGTAGACTGATGAGAGAGAGGGACATGGGGAGAGTTATGGAGACTGATGAGAAAGCAAGGAAATGGAGAGTTATGGAGACTGATGAAGAGAGAGGAACATGGGGAGAGTTATGGAGACTGATGAGAGAGAAGGAACATGGGGAGAGTTATGGAGACTGATGAGAGAGAGGAACATGGGGAGAGTTATGGAGACTGATGAGCGAGGGACATGGGAGAGTTATGGGACTGATGAGAGAGAGGAACATGGGGAGAGTTATGGGAGGCTGATGAGAGAGAGGGACATGGGGAGAGTATGGAGAATGATGAGAGAGAGGAACATGGGGAGAGTTATGGAGACTGATGAGAGAGAGGGACATGGGGAGAGTTTATGGAGACTGATGAGAGAGAGGGACATGGGGAGAGTTTGTGGAGACTGATGAGAGAGAGGGACATGGGGAGAGTTATGGAGACTGATGACGAGAGAGGGACATGGGGGAGTTATGGAGACTGATGAGAGAGAGGGACATGGGGGAGTTATGGAGACTGATGAGAGAGAGGGACATGGGGAGAGTTATGGGAGACTGATGAGAGAGAGGGCATGGGGAGAGTTATGGAGACTGATCGAGAGCAGAGGACATGGGAGAGTTATGGGACTGATGAGAGAGAGGGACATGGGGAGAGTTATGGAGACTGATGAGAGAGAGGACATGGGGAGAGTTATGGAGACTGATGAGAGAGAGGAACATGGGGAGAGTTATGGAGACTGATGAGAGAGAGGGACATGGGAGAGTTATGGAGACTGATGAGAGAGAGGGACATGGGGAGAGTTATGGGACTGATGGAGAGAGGGACATGGGGAAGAGTTATGGAGACTAATGAGAGAGAGGGACATGGGGAGAGTTATGGAGACTGATGAGAGAGAGGAACATGGGGAGAGTTATGGAGACTGATGAGAGAGAGGGACATGGGTAGAGTTATGGAGACTGATGAGAGAGAGGAACATGGGGAGAGTTATGGAGACTGATGAGAGAGAGGGACATGGGGAGAGGTTATGGAGACTGATGGGAGAGGAACATGGGAGAGGGAGAGAGCTATTTAGGGAGAAAGGTGTGGCATGTCGGCCTGATTCCGTGTGTCTAGTCCTGGGAGAGAGAGGGCAGCTGTGCACCAGACCCCCATTCCAGAGCTCCAGTGGGGCCACTGGAGCTGAACTAACAACACTATAATGACCCTCCATCAACCCTTGATAGAGAGAGAGAGAGAGAGAGAGAGAGAGGGAGAGAGAGGAGAGAGAGAGAGAGAGAGAGAGAGAGAGAGAGAAGAGAGAGAGAGAGAGAGAGAGAAAAACACACACCATTTCTTCACACAGGGTCGTGGGGTGAGACAGGAATGCAGCTTAAGCCCCACCCTCTTCAACATATATATCAACGAATTGGCGCGGGCACTAGAACAGTCTGCAGCACCCGGTCTCACCTACTAGAATCCGAAATCAAATGTCTACTGTTTGCTGATGATCTGGTGCTTCTGTCACCAACCAAGGAGGGCCTACAGCAGCACTAGATCTTCTGCACAGATTCTGTCAGACCTGGCCCTGACAGTAAATCTTAGTAAGACCAAAATAATGGTGTTCCAAAAAAGGTCCAGTCACCAGGACCACAAATTCCATCTAGACACCGTTGCCCTAGAGCACACAAAAAACTATACATACCTCGGCCTAAACATCAGCACCACAGGTAACTTCCACAAAGCTGTGAACTATCTGAGAGACAAGGCAAGAAGGGCCTTCTATGCCATCAAAAGGACATAAATTTCAACATACCAATTAGGATCTGGGTAAAAATACTTGAATCAGTCATAGAGCCCATTGCCCTTTATGGTTGTGAGGTCTGGGGTCCCGCTCACCAACCAAGATTTCACAAAATGGGACAAACACCAAATTGAGACTCTGCATGCAGAATTCTGCAAGAATATCCTCCGTGTACAACGTAGAACACCAAATAATGCATGCAGAGCAGAATTAGGCCGATACCCACTAATTATCAAAATCCAGAAAAGAGCGTTAAATTCTACAACCACCTAAAAGGAAGCGATTCCCCAAACCTTCCATAACAAAGCCATCACCTACAGAGAGATGAACCTGGAGAAGAGTCCCCTAAGCAAGCTGGTCCTAGGGCTCTGTTCACAAACACAAACACACCCCACAGAGCCCCAGGACAACGCACAATTGACCCAACCAAATCATGAGAAAACACAAAGATAATTACTTGACACATTGGAAAGAATTAACAAAAAAACAGAGCAAACTAGAATGCTATTTGGCCCTAAACAGAGAGTACACAGTGGCAGAATACCTGACCACTGTGACTGACCCAAACTTAAGGAATGCTTTGACTATGTACAGACTCAGTGAGCATAGCCTTCCTATTGAGAAAGGCCGCCGTAGGCAGACATGGCTCTCAAGAGAAGACAGGCTATGTGCACACTGCCCACAAAATGAGGTGGAAACTGAGCTGCACTTCCTAACCTCCTGCCCAATGTATGACCATATTAGAGAGACATATTTCCCTCAGATTACACAGATCCACAAATAATTTGAAAACAAATCAAATTTTGATAAACTCCCATATCTACTGGGAGAAATTCCACAGTGTGCCATCACAGCAGCAAGATTTGTGACCTGTTGCCACAAGAAAAGGGCAACCAGTGAAGAACAAACACCATTGTAAATACAACCCATATTTATGCTTATTTATTTTAAACTTGTGTGCTTTAACCATTTGTACATTGTTACAACACTGTATATATATAATAATAACATTTGTAATGTCTTAATTGTTTTGAAACTTCTGTATGTGTAATGTCTACTGTTAATTTGTATTGTTTATTTCACTTTTGTATAATATCTACCTCACTTGCTTTGGCAATGTTAACACATGTTCCCATGC
>NC_036870.1:23560467-23572967 GCF_002910315.2 Salvelinus sp. IW2-2015
ACGCACAAACATCCTCCTCAACCTATTGTGTTGCCGCCACTCCTCAGCCTCTTTCTCTCCTATTCTCCTACATTATGAATTCCCTTTCATCTATTCCCTACATAGTAATTCCCTTATATTCCCACATAGTGAATTCCCTTTCATATTCAACCTAATATGAATCTCTTCTATTCCCTACATAATAATATCTTCATATTCCCTACATAGTTGAATTCCCTTCAAATTCCTACATAGTGAATTCCCCTTTCATAGTCCCTAAATATGAATTCCTTTCATATTCCCTACATAGTGAAAATCCCTTCATATCCCTACAGAATTCTCTTCATATTCCTACATAGTGAATTCTCCGTCATATTCCCTACATAGTGAATTATTCTTCATATTCCCTACAGAGTGAACTCTCTTATATTTCCCTACATAGTGAATTCCTTCATATCCCTACATAGTTGAATTACCCTTCATATTCCCTACATAGTGAATTCCCTCACTATTCCCTACATAGTAATTCAAATCATATCCCTACCATAGTGAATCTCTTACCCATATTCCCTACATAGGAATTTCGTCAATTCCCTACATAGTGAATTCTCTCAATTCCCTTACATATAAATTCTCTTCATATTCCCTTACCATAGTGAACTCCTTCCTACATTAGTAATTCTCTCATTATTCCCTACATGGGTGAATTCTTTCATATTCCCACATAGTGAATTCCTTTCATAGCCCACATAGTGAATTCCCTTCATATTCCTACATAGTGAATTCTCTTCCATTCGCCTACATAGTGAATGCCCTTCAAATTCCCATATAGTGAATTCCCTTCATATCCCACATAGAATTACCTTCATATTCCCTACATAGTGAATTCCTCTTCATATTCCCTTACATAATGAATATCTTCCAATTCCTACCATAGGAATTCCCTTGCATATCCCTTAGCATAGAACTCCATTATCATATTCACCTTAAATATGGTAAATTCCCTTCTATATTCCCTACAATAGTGAATTCCCTTCATCCATCTGCGCCTAACAATTAGAATTCTCTTCATATCCCTATCATTTACGTGAAATAGTGAGACAAATTCTCGTTCATATTCCCCTACATAGTGAATATTAAATCCCTCTCAATTATTACGCTTCAACTACATTATTGAGATTCTCTTCATATTCCCTACTAAACATGACATCCCTGTCCATATTCTACATAGAGAATTCCCTTCATATCCCAATAGTGAATTCCCTTCATATCCCTACATAGTAATTCCAATTCATATTCCCTCTGCATGCGCGCGCGTGCGTGCGTGTGCTTATGTCTGACTGTGTAAGTGGCTGCATGTTTATCAGTGAATAGTTACCCATATTGTCCATGAGTGATGTTTACTGTATGCCATTTATCACACGAGCAAAAGAAAGCGCTGTTACAACAACACTACCCATTATTTATCATCAACTTCATAAGTTCAAATCCTTGTACAGTTCAGGTTTGTCAAAAAAGAAACAAAATAAGTTCATTAATTATGAGGCATTGTTCCTGCCAAATAGCCCAGAAATGGCTTTTTAATCGTTTTACTTTGCTTGTCTTACTGACCATTAGCTATGCACCGAGCCATCCTAGATGGCAGGGCCAGTTAAGCTCAAAAACGTATGGTCCAATTAGCCTCTCTGTTACTGGGGCTACGTTCAGCTAGCTTGTTCCTTATTCCTCAACCAATGCTCATCCTGATTGGTTAGATTGGCTTCCAAGGTTACTACTTGGTTGCCAGATTTGTCAGATCCCAGATGATATCCTGCACTGTCATGGACTCATCATAGATTTATAACCCTTACAGGTATTTGAGAATGCGTAAAGGCAACTCTGATTTAAGGAAGGAAGTACATGTGCACATTGTTAATCAGGGACAAGAAGGGAAAGTAATCTGGCTGAGTTAGTAGAACGACAGTAGACACTCATTAGGTAGCTATTGCCTCATCCTGAGAGGATGTAGGGGAGAGCCTGTCCTATCATTGGAAGGCTGGTAATTGAAGAGATATGTAATTCTGAGCTGTTTACCAGCTTGATTGAGCCAAAACATGCATGCTCCCCTTACCCGGTCTAATTTCTCTTCCTTTTCACACTATATCTTGCAATTGATTTCACATTTACTGATCAGCTCTCTCTCTCTTTCTCTCTCTCTTTCTCTCTCTCTTTCTCTTTTTCTCTCTCTCTATCTCTCTGTCTCTCTCTTTTTCTCTTTCATCAGGGTCAGATCTTGAGCCAGGGTTTCTCTCCTTGCCAGTCCTGTCAAGTTGTCCTGGGACGTGCAGTGTGTGTGTGTGTGTGTGTGTGTGTGTGTGTGTGTGTGTGTGTGTGTGTGGTGTGTGGTGTTGTGTGTGTGTGTGTGTGTGTGTGGTGTGTGGTGTCCGTGTGTGTGTGTTGTGTGTCGTGTGTGTGTGTGCTGTGTGTCTGTGTGTCTGTGTGTATGTTTTTGCCACCATGGCAGTTCATGCTTGAGCGATTGACATCATCATTAAAGGGATGAGTTTTGCCGTGGCCCCATGGCAAACACAAACACAAAACACAACATACACAGAAAACCAAGATATTGACGTCCAGCCTTCCAGACAATGACAATGTTCCTACTGTGAGATCATGCTCCAGACTGTTTTTCCTGTCTGACCTGTTTGTCCGGCCTCTCATATCTCTCTCTAGACTTCTGCTGTTGGGAGGTAGATGGAACAGAGATAAAAGGGAAATATGTCTACTGAAGAGAACATCTGTAATTTGTTTTGAATGCCATATTATCACACACACACACAACCAACCACACACACACACACACCACACACACACACACACACACACCACACACACACACACATACACAAACAGTAACCTTTGGCGTCGAGGGCATTCAGTGATGTATTAATAGAACACATCTCCAATGTTCACAAAGCATTTTTTATGTCTGCATGAGTCACAGATGTAATACTGGTTAGTTATTACTGTAATTAGTGTATGAATTACAAAAACCCCAGAGAATATGAAAATAGCTTACATAAATGAACAATTCATGATAATTTTCATCATATAATTATAATTGGGGAATATGGGCTTTATTTGTCCTCTCTGTCTCTGTTGGTTCTGTGTAAATATAGGAGGGCCATTTCAAGCTAATATCTAAGCTGGTCTTGTTGTCAGGCTCAATCGCCCACTGATGTTCAGTTTTAGAACCTCACTCATTTCAGTCTCTCTTTCTCTATCACTTTTTTTTCTCTCTGCCCATATAAGCCCACCGCCGCACCGCCCTATACCCGCCCACCGCCCAACGCCCTAACGCCCACTCGCTCACCCGCCTATACCGCCCACCACCCATACCGCCCACACCCACTTCCCATACGTCATTACCAACCATGACCGCCACCGCCTATACGCTTACCGCCATACCCCCATACCGCCACCGCCATACCGCCATACCGCCCCACCGCATTACCACCATACCGCCACCCACCACTTCCCATACCGTCATTACAACCTTACGCCCACCGCCCATACCGCCTATACCGCCCATACCGCCCATACCGCCGCACCGCCCATACACCCACCGCCATACCACCCATACACCACTTCCCATACCGTCATTACAACCATACCGCCACCGCCCATACCGCCTATACCGCCCATACCACCCATACGCCCACCGCCAACGCCCATAACGCCGCCACCGCTCACCGCCTATACCGCCACCACCATACCGCCCACCACCCACTTCCCATACCGTCATTACCAACCATACCGCCACCGCTATACCGCCATACCACATACCCGCACCGCCTACGCCCATCGCCACCCATACCACCCATACCGCCCACCACCCACTTCCTACGTCCATTCCAACTACACCGCCCACCGCCATACGCCTATACCGCCATACGCCCATACCCCATACGCCCACGCCATACCCCACGCCCCACAACCCATACCGCCCACCGCCCATACCACCCATACGGCCCACCGCCATACCGCCTATACCGCCATACCACCCATACCGCCCACACGCGCCTAACGCCCATACGCCCACCGCCATACGCCACCGCCACCGCCATACCGCATAATCCACCAATACCGCCCCCGCCCACCGCCATACCGCATATCACCCATACCGCCCACCGCCCACCGCCCATACCAACCATAACGCGCCACCGCCACCGCCCATACCGCCACCGCCCACCGCCCATACCACCATACCGCCCCACCGCCCACCCGCCCATACCGCCCACCGCCCCACGCCCATACCGCCACACGCCCACCGCTACCGGCTAATCCACCCATAACCGCCACGCCACCGCCCATACACCCATACCGCCCACCGCCCACGCCATAACCGCATATACCGCCCACCGCCCACCGCCCATACACCCATACCGCCCACCACATACCGCCCACCGCCCCCCATACCGCATATACCACGCCCACGCCCCACGCCACCGCCACCGCCATACCACCCATACCGCCCACCCCATCGCCCACCCCCGCCCGCCCATACCGCCCACCGCCCACGCCCATACCGCATATACCGCCCATACCGCCCACCGCCATACCGCCCACCGCCCACCCGCCCATACCGCCCATACCGCCCACCGCCCATACGCCCATACCCGCCACCCACCGCCATAACACCCATACCGCCCACGCGCCCATACCGTCTTACCGCTCATACCGCACACCGCCCATACACCCATACGCCCAGCCGCCATACCGCATATCCGCCATACGCCCACCGCCCATACCGATATACCGCCCATACCGCCACCGCCTATACCGCCATACACCAGCCCATACGCCCACCGCCATACCGCCACGCTATACCGCCCATACAGCCCACGCCCATACCGCCCCCCCATACTGCCCTTAGTGCCCGTCCGCCGAGTGCCATACGCCCATACCACCACCCCATACCGCACACCGCCCATACCGCTCATACGCGCCACGCCCATACGCCCAGCGCCAGCCGCCAGCGCCCATACCGCTCACCCACCGCCCTATACAGCCACGCCCACCATCCATACAGCCCACCGTCCACACAGGCCTTACTGCCCATACCGCCACCCACCGCCCATACAGCCACCGCCCACCATCCATACAGCCCACCGCCCTACGTTCATACCGCCCATATGCCCACCGCTCAACCCGCCCATAAGCCCACCCCCACTGCCCACCACACAAACCGCCCATACTGCTGACGCCACCGCCCATACAGCCCACTGCCACCGCCCATACAGTCCCGCCACCAGCCCACTGCCCAGCCTCATACAGGCCACCGCCCACGCACCCATACCGCCACCGCACACGCCAAAAAGCCACCACCCACAGCCATACCGCCTATATACCGCCCATCACCGCCCACCGCCCATACCGTCCATACCAACCATATCGCTCATACCGCCCACCGCCCATACGTCCATACCACCATATCGCTCATACCGCCACCGCCCATACCGTCCATACCCAAACCCATCATATCGCTCATACCGCCCACCGCCCATAACGTCCATACCAACCATATCGCTCATACCGCCACCGCCCATACGCCATACCAACCATTCGCTCATACCGCCACCGCCCATACCGTCATAACCACCATATCGCTCATACCGCCACCGCCCATACCGTCCATACCAACCATATCGCCATACCGCCCCACGCCCATACCGTCCATACCAACCATATCGCTCATACCGCCACCGCCCATACTGCCTATACCGCAATACCGTCTTAGCGCACACCGCCCATACCCTCGCCATCGCCCACACCACCCTTAGTCCCATACCGTCGACCGTCCATACGCCGCCATACCGCCATACCGCCATACCGCCCATACGGCATATACCCCATACCGCCCACCGCCTAACCGCCCATAAGCCCACCCCGCCCATAGCCCACGCCATACCGCCACCGCATACCGCCCATACAGCCCACCGCCATACGCCACCGCCCATATGCTTAGTGCCCGTACCGCGAGTGCAACCGCCCATACCACCCACCGCCCATACCGCACACCCCCATACCGCTCATACGCCCACGCCATACCGCCCAGCGCCCATACCGCCCACGACCCCCGCCCATACAGCCCACCGCCACCATCCATACAGCCCACCGTCCCACACAGCCTACTGCCATACCCGCCCCACCCACCGCCCATAAGCCCACCGCCACATCCATACAGCCCACCCGTCCCAACAGCCTACTGCCCATACGCCCACCACCCACAGCCCATACAGCCCACCGCCCACCATCCATACAGCCCACCGCCCACAGTTCACCGCCCATATGGCCCACGCTCACCGCCCATAAAGCCCACCACCCACTGCCCACCACACAAACTGCCAATTACCGCCTACGACCATATAAAGCCCACCACCCATTGCCCACCACACAAACCGCCCATACCGCCTACCGCCCATACCGCCATACTGCTGACCGCCCACCGCCCATTACAGCCCACTGCCACCGCCCATACAGTCCACCGCCCACACAGCCCACTGCCCACCGCTCATACGGCCCACCGCCCCCACCCATACCGCCCCCGCACACCGACCAAAAAGCCCACCACCCACAGCCATACCGCGCTATACCGCCCGCCCACCGCCCATACCGTCCATACCAACCATATCGTCATACCGCCCACCGCCCATACCGTCCATACCAACCATATCGCTCATACCGGCCACCGCCCATACCATCCATACCAACCATATCGCTCATACCGCCCACCGCCCATACCGTCCATACCAACCATATCGCTCATACCGCCCACGCCCATACCGTCCATACACAACCATATCGCTCATACGCGCCCACCGCCCATACCGTCCATACCAACCATATCGCTCATACCGCCCACCGCCCATACCGTCCATACCAACCATATCGCTCATACCGCCCACCGCCCATACCGTCCATACCAACCATATCGCTCATACCGCCACCGCCCATACCGTCATACAACCAATATCGCTCATACCGCCCACGCCCCATACCGTCCATACCAACCATATCGCTCATACCGCCCACGCCCATACCGTCCATACCAACCATATCGCTCATACCCGCCCACCGCCCATACTGCCTATACGCCAATACCGTCCTTAGCGCACACCGCCCATACCGCCCACCGCCCAAACCACCCTTAGTGCCCATACCGTCGACCGTCCATACCGCCCACCGCCCATACCACCCTTAGTGCCCATACAGCCCACCCGCCACACAGCCCACCGCCTATGCCACCCACCGCCGAGCGCCCATACCACCCCCGCCCATACAGCCCAACGCCCATACCGTCGACCGTCCATACCGCCACCGCCCAACACCACCCTTAGTGCCCATACAGCCCACCGCCCACACAGCCCACCGCCTATGCACCCACCCACCGCGAGCGCCCATACAGCCCAAGCGCCCATACAGCCCAACGCCCATACCGTCGACCGTCCATACCGCCACAGCCCATACAGCCACCTGCCTATACCGGCCCACACCGCCCATACAGCCCACAGCCCACCGCCTATACCGCCCATACGCCCACCGCCCATACCGCCCTTAGTGCCCATACGCCCACCGCCTATACCCCCACACCGCCCATACAGCCCACAGCCCACCGCCTATACCGCCCATACCGCCCTTAGTGCCCATACACGCCCACCGCCTTACGCCCACCCGCCCATCACAGCCACAGCCCACCGCCTATACCGCCATACCGCCCATACAGCCCACAGCCACCGCCATACCGCCCATCGCCCATACCGCCTTTAGTGCCCATACCGCCGAGCGCATACCGCCGACGCCCATACCGCCCATACCGCCCTGTGTATGTGTGTGTGTGTGTGTGTGTGGTGTGTGTGGTGTGTGTGGGTGTGTGTGTGTGTGTTGTGTGTGTGTGTGTGTGTGTGTGTGTGTGTGTGTGTGTGTGTGTGTGTGTGTGTGTGTGTGTGTGTGTGTGTGTGTGTGTGTGTGTGTGTCACCACACACTTTACCTTCAACCTGAATGAATATGTATTTAGCCTTTGTCTGTAGAACAGTATCTGGCATCATTACCCCTCATCAGCTGAGCGTACATAGGGGGCATTGGCTCGCTAACTTCACAGATACTTAGTGCTATGGTGACAAAGGATTGGATGGGAGGGCTTGATAAATGAACAGGGAGGGTATTAATGTGGGGTTATAGATTTGTTATTCTCTCAACTCGTCCTCCTCTTGAGTGTTAGAGAGAGGGTGATTTTGACTGTATATTTTGTTTGCAAGAAAGAGTGTGTTTGCATTGTGATTGTACAAAGTGTGTGTGTGGGTGTGCATCAGTGTGTGTGTGTAAAGAGGAACTTCACCTACACTGTCCTCAGCAGATAGATCCTTGCTCACCGTTTTCTCCACTGAGGCACAATTTTGCATTTTCCTCCCATTCTTTCTCTCTCCCTCTCCTATCCTTTCTCTTCTCCACTCTTTCTTTCTCCCCCCTATCCCTCCCTCTCMCCCCTCCTCTCTCTCTCTCTCTGCCCCCCCCCTGTCCTGCTAAGTGCTGAGTTTCCTGTATTTAAAAGCCTGACAGTGCTCTCCTGAACTCCTCACCTCTGATTGATGCACGGACAGAGGGCCTCCTGTTGTCAGGCTTGTTAAGCCAATTAAGGCCAGTAATCACCCACTGCTGATCAGGCGTGCCGCCATCTGTACCAGACCAAGGAGGTCGGCCGGGCGCCATGACACTGAACACAAATATACACATATTAAGTCAAAATGACTAGTTTTATATAGCCAAGTCAACTAAATATGTTCAATTTTTTTTTTTAAGTTTAGATAACAGCAACTTATCAAATTGTCTTAACTTATGAAATCAAGATGAATCAGCTAAGAATTACCTATCTTCTCAACTTAGAAATTCACAACCGTGAAGTCAAAACTACTGAAGTAACACAAAAGTACATTTTGGTCATTTAACCCTTGTGTGGTGTTAGGGCTTGTGGGACTCGTTTTCAATGTTTACTAAAAGAAAATAGATACAATTATGAATTTTTTCAACCTGAGACTCAATGACCTTGGATTTTTTTATGTAAAATAACACATTTTCATTGAGTGCACACTGTGCACCCCCCTACACATTTATATTACATACAGTTGAAGTTGGAAGTTTACATACACTTAGACCATTGGTAGACATTCCTGCAGTAACTGGTAACAGAACATGCACACAACCCAGGAAGCTTAACCCCCTAGAGTCGATTGACGCACCGGTGTGTCAGTCTAATTTACAGTTGAAGTCGGAATACACTTAGGTTGGAGTCATTAAAACTCGTTCTTCAACCACTCCACAAATGTATTGTTAACAAACTATAGTTTTGGCAAGTCGTTTAGGACATCTACTTTGTGCATGACACAAGTAATTTTTCAAACAATTGTKTGCAGACAGATTATTTCACAATTCATTGTATCACAATTCCAGTGGGTCAGATGTTTACATACACTAAGTTGACTGTACCTCTAAACAGCATGGACAATTCCAGAAAATGACGTAATGGCTTTAGAAGCTTCTGATAGGCTAATTGACATCATTTGAGTCAATTGGAGGTGTACCTGTGGATGTATTTCAAGGCCTACCTTCAAACCCAGTGCCTCTTTGCTTGACATCATGGGAAAATCAAAAGAAATCAGCCAAGACCTCAGAAAAATAATTGTAGACCTCTACAAGTCTGGTTCATTCTCGGGAGCAATTTCCAAACATCTGAAGGTACCACGTTCATCTGTACAAACAATAGTACGCAAGTATAAACACCATGGGACCACGCAGCCGTCATACCACTCAGGATGGAGACGTGTTCTGTCTCCTAGAGATGAACGTAGTTTGGTGCAAAAAGTGCAAATCAATCCCAGAACAACAGCTTAGGACCTTGTGAAGATGGAAACAGGTACAAAAGTATCTATATCAACAGAAAAATGAGTCCTACATCGACATAACCTGAAAGGCCGCTCAGCAAGGAAGAAGCCACTGCTCCAGAACCGCCATAAAAAAGCCAGACTACGGTTTGCAACTGCAAAGTACAAGATCATACTTTTTGGAAAAATGTCCTCTGGTCTGATGAAACAAAAATAGAACTGTTTGGCCATAATGACCATCGTTATGTTTGGAGGAAAAAGGGGGATACTTGCAAGCCGAAGAACACCATCCCAACCGTGAAGCACGGGGGTGGTAGCATCATGTTGTGGGGGTGCTTTGCTGCAGGAGGGACTGGTGCACTTCACAAAATACATTGCATCACAGTGGAAGGGAAATTATGTGGATATATTGGGCCAACAACAAAGCCCTGAATCAATAATATAGAACATTTGTGGGCAGAACTGAAAAAGCGTGTGCGAGCAAGGAGGCCTACAAACCTGACTCAGTTACACCAGCTCTGTCAGGAGGAATGGGACAAAATTCACCCAACTTATTGTGGGAAGCTTGTGGAAGGCTAACCGAAACATTTGACCCAGGTTATACAATTTAAAGGCAATGCTACCAAATACCATTTGAGTGTAAGTACACTTCCGACCCACTGGGAATGKGATGAAAGAAATAAAAGCTGAAATAAATCATTCTCTCTATTATTATTCTGACATTTCACAGTCTTAAAATAATGTGGTGATCCTAAATGACCTCCGACAGGGAATTTTTACTAGGATTAAATGTCAGGAATTGTGAAAAACTGAGTTTAAATGAGGTTGGCTAAGGTGTATGTAACCTCCCGACTTCAACTGTATGTCAGTGAGTGAGATGTTCGTAAAATTCTTGAACTAGGTGTTTTAATCATTCTAGATTGCAGCTGGTAGCAACAAGAAGAAGCACTGCAATGTGTTTGGACCCTTCCTGTCCCAAGGACAGGAAGACACAGTACACATGCATCAAGTGCAAGAAATACAAATGCAACACTGTAAAACTCTGTCCCTATTGTTGTGTGTAGACCGGCCTTAAATTGTGTTCAATGGGGCTCATTTATCATTTCCATAAAATACCGTATGTAAAATGTGTCCTTCTAATTTGTTCAGTTCAAAGCAATAAACATCAAAAGTGATGAAAACAAACCTTGTTTCATTTATATTTCTTCAAGATAAACATGATTTATTCCACTCGTTTCTTGATTATATCAGATATTTGTTTACAAAAATCACATTTAATGAATAAAATAGCGCTTTTATTGATAAGTGTGATATAGCAGAGGTAAATGGCAAAAACGAACCATGTATGCTGTCTGTATTGCTTGTACTTGATATAAGTCCACATCTATGTATTAAGTATTTTTACGAAAATTGTTATGGATGTATTGTTTTGAAAACCCAATAATGTTGCGGGTCCATCAGACCGGTGAACATTGGGTGAATAACAAAAACATCAACACCACTCAAGGGTTAACAGAAGCTTTTATCCTGAGTGACTTCAGTTAGTGCAATCAACGGAAGTAGATAAACAAGCACGTCTAAAGAAACAACAACAATTCTATAATCATTACTGAGAATGTCATGGTAGTTAAAGTGTTCTGTTGGTTGACTGACATTACTGAGAATGTCATTGTAGTTAAAGTGCTCTGTTGGTTGACTGACATTACTGAGAATGTCATTGTAGTTGGAAATGTGTTCTGTTGGTTGGCTGACATTACTGAGAATGTCATTGTGGTTAAAGTGCTCTGTTGGTTGGCGGACATTACTGAGAATGTCATTGTAGTTGAATTGTTCTGTTGGTTAGCTGACATTACTGAGAATGTCATTGTAGTTGAAGTGTTCTGTTGGTTGACTGACATTACTGAGAATGTCATTGTGGTTAAAGTGCTCTGTTGGTTGACTGACATTATTGAGAATGTCATTGTAGTTAAGGTGCTCTGTTGTTTTGACTGACATTACTGAAATGTCATTGTAGTTGAAGTGTTCTGTTGGTTGGCTGACATTACTGAGTGCACTGACAGTTTTCTAAACTGGATAATAACTCACACATGAGCAAGAGATAGAGTGAAGCATAATGTTCACTAATGACATCTCTATTGCTTCACTGTTAGGGTTGTTTAGTCAATGCACTATATCTGTAGTCTAATTGAAATTATGAAGTCATTTAAAAATGGAGGCTAGTTATCTCTACTAAAAACTAATTCGATTCAACTATCAATAGTTGGTTATACTGACAAATCTTAAAGTTGACTTGACTTTCTTTTATTAGTCAAAGTACATATTACAGGAAATAAGTTGAAACAACAAATAATGTTTTACTTTGCACACACACAGAAACGCACAGACACACAGACACAGACCAGACCAGAACAGACACAGACACAGACACAGACACGCGCGCACACGCGCACACGCAGACACACACACACACACACACCACACACACACACACACACACACACACACACACACACACACACACACACACCACAACCCACAACACACACACACACACAACACACAGACACACACACACACACACACAAGACACACATACACACAGC
>NC_036870.1:23577967-23580466 GCF_002910315.2 Salvelinus sp. IW2-2015
CATCTTGCACCTCTACACTGTGACTTCCAGTACACAGCTCTGTGGGTAATGGCTAATGCAATTTCCCCGCAGAGAAAATGTTCATGTAATGAGGCTGAGGTGCTTTTCTGCATAAGATTTCCATGTGGAAAAAGTGTGATATTGAACTTACTTTCTGAATTATGCCGCAGTACGTAGAGACAGAGAGGAAATTAGGAGGCGGAATGGAGCGCGTGGGCGGGAGGTAGGTTCAGGCAACAAAGCCAAGGAGGGAGGTTTTGATTAAAAAGCAAGGAGGATGGAAAAAGAGCGTCGAGAGAAGAGCGAAAACAACAAAACTTCTATCAAAGCACTTAGCTAACAACAGGAAATGATGAAGTGAGAGGTAATTGAAGGTCAGAAATTCGCCAGGCAATCTGGAGTCCAGGGAGACAAGAGTATGGATTCAAATGATTGACCTTTCATAGAGAGATKACACATTTCTAGCTAGTATAGAAGGAAGAAGAAATGGTTTGGGAATATCAATTGTTGTGATGAGTAGCTTGAAATACAGGCAAGTATGGAAGGTCAGAAAGGGGTGAAGTATGTTATGGTGGATGGGAGGGAGGGATTGATTGATTTTTATAGTTGAAGAAGCGGCAGCAATTTTGGCCTCAATTGTTCCTTAACTAGCACCATTCATATCAAAACTACACTCATCTCCAACACACACAAACAAAACATACTCACACACTCACACACACACAAACATACTCACATTTTGTGACACAAACATACACAGATGCGGAAATGACTGCTAACATATACACACACAGTTGTACACAAACTACTCCAGGCCTTAGTTTTCCCCCAACTCTAGTAACAACATAACGTTGTGTTTCTTTTCATTCAAATCAATCACAGGTGACCTTCTGTTGCTGCTAAGGAGAGCTCAGAAGCCTGATTAGACTTGGCTATGCTTGTTAGTGCTCCTGTTTTCCTGCCTCTCGCACACACACCACACACACACACACACGCACACACACACACACACACACACACACACACAACAACACACAGCACACACACACACACACACACACACACACACACACACACACACACACACACACACACACACACACACATACACACACACACACACACACACACACACACACACACACACACACACACAACAACACACGCCACACACACTAGCTCTCACACACAGACACACAAACACACACACACACACACACACATGGTTTGTTCCACAGCTGATTATTGTAATGATGGCCTGCTGCACCCGCTGCGTCGAACAATGGAAATGTCTGCTTATTGTGCCTACAAGATCCGTCTAACCATCCATGTTATCTTCACCTTCACCATATCAGGCAATACCTAGGGCCAAAACTTTTTCTCAACAGATCACATTGACAGGAAACATCCCAAACATACAGGGATGTTTAATTCACTGGTGGGGATCCATAGGCACACAACCCAGTCTCTCATTAACTATGTACTATATGTACAAATAAGCACAATATTTTTATGTATTAATAGCACAAACTCATGATGGAGTTCGATGCGCAATGAGATTGTGCTATTGGTATATGAAAATATTGTGCTAATTTAAACACTGAGCATGTATGGTGCATATACCATGGACTCAGGGTTGGGTATGTTTCCATCCTACATATGGTTAAAGATGGAGGGTATATTGTATGTGTGAACCTACGTGGTTAAAGGATTCCACCTTAAGCTCACACAACGTAAGTAAGCAAAGAAACAGAGGTTGTGATTGAAACGGTGCCCWATTCCCTATATAGTGCACTACTTTTAACCCCAGCCCTCTGGACTAGGGCAGGGAATAGGGTGCCGTTCGTTTGGGACGCAGCCAGAGAGTCCCACCAGGAAAACCGCTCCTCCTTCCCCAAGGCCTAGAGTGAAATCCAATCCTGACCGACTACTAGGTGAATTTATTTCAGCCGACTACTTTATTTCATCCCATCGCTACAGAGCAGTGCACAGGGTAAAAACAGAGAAAGGGAGATATAAATTCAATAAAATTCAGATAAGGATACGGGAGCAAGGTGGGACTGAGCGTACTGAGCAAGGTAGCGACAGAGGAGGTAGCGAGGGAGGAGGAGGAGGAGAGAGGTGGAGGAGGAGAGGAGGGATGGAATAACATTTTACATTTCCCTGTCTTATCTCTGACACCTGACCCCCGCTCAGGGAAGCAAATTTATTAAAATAAATAAATATGCTTTGGCTGGCGGTGTCTCTTTTGTATCTGTCTGGGGAAAGACAAAGTGCGGATTAATGTGTGTATGAGACGGAGGAAAATGAATGTCGGGAGCAGTCTGAGCGATGGCCCAGGGTCTCTTTCCTATCGACTCCCCTAATGTGATATGAAACACAATAAAGAACATGGGTGACAGCAAGGTAAGTGTGGAGGGGTGGAACAGGAACAACACAGGTAGGGACAGGTGAAAAACAAAGAGAGAGGGAGAGAGAGAGGGAGAGGGAAAGAAAGAG
>NC_036870.1:23580491-23613705 GCF_002910315.2 Salvelinus sp. IW2-2015
AGAAGAGAAGGAGAGGGCAAGAAGAGAGAAGAGAGAAGAGAAGAAAGAGAGAGAGAAGAAATTAAAGAGAGACAGAGAGAGAGGGAGAGGCGAGACAGAAGAGAGGGAGCAGGGAGAGCAGAGAGGAGAGGGAAAGAAAGACGCGAAGAGGGAGAGGGAGAGGAGAGGAGGGAGGGAAGGGAGAGGGAGAGAGAGGAGCAAGAGAGAGGGAGAGAGAGAGAGAGATAAGGGAAAGAAAGAGAGGAGAAGAGAGGGAGAGAGAGAGGCAGGAGGAAAGACCAGAGGAGAGGAGAGGGAGAGGAAAGGAAAGAAAAGAAGAGAGGAGAGGGAAGAGAGAGAGATTAAGATATTGTGTGGAATGACTGTATGGAAGGCGGAGTGAGCAAGAGAGAGAGAGAGGGAAAATCAAGGTGAAGAGAAAAAGCGGACTAAATAGAAGGGGAAAACTGTAAAAGGAAGGAAAGATAAAGGAGAGCCTGAACTCTCTAATTCATGGCAGAGCCACATCCCTACTGCCTGGGGGCACATGGAACGTGGAGCTGGGCCACACACCGATGTTGGATGAAGAGGAGAATAAAGGGATGAAAGAAGGAAAGGGAAAAATGTGCTGACTTTGAAAATCCGTTTTGTTTGTGTCGTTTTACACTTTTCTGCAAGGTGCTTTCCTGTGTGTACAAGTCTCACACATCTCGTTTAGGAGGTGACTGCAAACCCCTCCCTCCTTCCACTTCCTCTATCATCTCCCCTTCTCTCCTAAGAGTTGTGTGTTTCTTGCAGGTGTGTTCCTTCTGTATTCAGTGCTCCTGCATTCCTGTGTGTTGTGTGTTCCTGCCTCCTCGTGGGTGTTGTAAGTGACGGCTCGTGCCCCACCTTGTCCCACACACCAGCTGTCAGGACAGAGTGTTGTTGCTCCAGGGCCCGGGACAGACTTTCATACCCACCCCAATCCCTCACTGCCAGCGCTCTCTTCCTCTCTCTGACAGACAGAGGTGCATCCCAATGGCACCAATCCCTATATTGTGCACTCATTTTTACCCTAGGCCCATACGACTTTTGTCAAAAAGTGTATGCACTTTGTAGGGAAGGGTGCAATTTGGGATGCAGGCTGAGATAGTAGCACTGCCTTCCATGCCACTGAACACTGAAGCATGATGGTCACAGTGAAGAAATGTTATTATGACCAAGCAAGTGCGGTTAAACTATCGGCAGATATGAAATATTTCGCTTCCATCAAGTTCTACTTACATTTACCCCTGGTGTGGTATGTTGGTTGTGTGTGTGTGTGACGTTTGTGTGTGTGTGTGTGTGTGTGTTGTGTGTGTGTTGTTGTGTGTGTGTGCTGTGGGTGTGTGTGTGTGTGTGTGTGTGTGTGTGTGTGTGTGATGTGTGTAGTGTGGTGTAGTGTGTTGCGCCCCGCGTGTGGCCCCACCTGAGGTCAGTATGGGTTAAGCACCAGCTCTCTGTCTCTCTCTGGCAACTCTTGGACCCATCAGTACAAAAATTAATTTAGCAAAGTGGAAGGGGTTCTCTCTCTCTCTCTCTCTCTCTCTCTCTCGCTCTCTCTCGCTCTCTATTCGCTTCTCTCTCTCCCGCTTCTCTCTTTTCCCCTCTCGTATCGTTCTATCTATATCTTCGTCTCTCTCTCTCTCCTCTCCCCCCCGGGCTGTGTTCCCTGAAGAGTGACCTTATACTGAGCTGAACAAGCGACGATGCCAAGGCAGACTGAGCCCACTCTCCCTCCAGACACACCAGTCTCTGGAGGAGACTCACCCAGATAGAACGACTAAGCACCACTCTCCCTCCAGACACCACCCATGATCTCTGGAGAGACTTCACCAGGTAAGACAGACTGAGCACCCCCTCTCCTCCAGAGACACCACCAGGTCTCTGGAGAGACTCACCAGATAGAGACAGACTGAGCACCACTCTCCCTAGACCACACCAGGTTCTCTGGAGAAGAGACTCACCCAGGTAGAGACAGACTGAGCACCACTCTCCCTCCCAACCACACCGAGGTCTTAGGAGAGACTCACCAGATAGAACAGACTGAGCCACCACTCTCCCTCCAGACAGACTGGGCTCTGGAGAGACTCACCCAGGTAGAGATAGAGTACAGGGACAAAGAGGAACAAGGAGCGGCTTAATGAGTTTGCATGTAGACAGTTACCATAGAATGCCTTAAAAGTATTGTGCTATACCAGAGCAGACATCAATTCTTATATTGGTTGATTTTGTTTGAAATGCTTAGTGGCAGTGACCATGCTGCTCTCCTGGTCATTAGGGAACCCAGACTATGAGTTAATTTCCCATAACTGTAATACTGGATACTGCAAGGCCAATGTTCCCTCAGATATTTAGGGCAATGAGCATATTTTAGGTCTTCAGAGAAGAAACAACTTCCAGGAAGTGAACACTGAGGCTGTACCCTTGCCATTTTAGACAGCAAGCAATAGACTATGTGCTATTTGAGGCATAACATAGGCCTTCCAACAAAACCAATGGAGCAAATTTTCCCAAACATTTTCTCACATGGAAAGAGGCTTTTTATTATATGGTCCTACAGAGCCCTAGTTATATGTGGTGTTCAATGCAGGCCTACATTGCATAAGATTTTTAAGATTTTAGATTGTCTACTTGGTCTGTAACACCATGTGCCAAAATAGGTGACTTTACATGCCATTGTATTTGTTGTATGAACAAGAACCACTTTACCCAAATAAAATGTAATAATTATTTACCCATACAGAGAATTTAGTCACTATAGGCTAACCCCTTCACCTATGGCTATTACATCATTCAAGCCTGTCTCAATCAACCACTGCCCTTTAATTAAGACAAAGCTTTTTACCTGAGTGGCTCAGAACAGCTTGAAATTGAGCCTACACTTTTTTTGTCTTGTGGAGAAGCAGTAACTCTCCACTTGCTGACCCTAATAATAAGCGAATAGGAACGAGTGAGGTGTGGTATATGGCCAAGATCCAGCGGCTAAGGGGTGTCTTAGGCAAAGTGACCGGTAAGATTCTTAGCCGTAGCTATATTGGCGCCCACATACCAAAACCTCCGAGGTGCCTTATCTGATTATAAACTGGTACCAACGTAATATAAACAGTAAAAAAACATATTTTTTCATACCCTGTTATACCCGTCTGATATACCACGCTGTCAGCCAGTCAGCATTCAGTCTCGAACCACCGTATTATAAATATCATATACTGGTTAATACACATGATTAGCAAGAACAGATCTGAACAAGATCTTGAAAGGGGCATTCACTCCTGGGTGATCTGGAGAACGCTCGCGGTGCAGCTACTTCAGCTGCTCCCTCCCAATGAGGAATTCGACTCCGTTGCCGCTCTGGCTTTGCCCACTCATCTCCTATCTGACATAAAGTCACCGTACTCCCCATTAGCTTCTAACATTCCATGCCTAGATTCTCCTAATTTGGTTTTGCTCTGCTTATTCCCACAGTTCCTCCTCCCTCCACTTCCCTCCTGTCCATCCCCTTCCTCTTCCTCCCTCCACCCTCTCACCCACGCCTTCTCCACATCTATGTCCCTCCAAATCATCCTAATTCCTCTTCACCCTGCCTGCGGCTTACTGAGCCCCTGACTCTTCCAGATCACGCCCTTCACTTGCAGGACCTGAGAGGAAACAGAGACAGAGGAGAGGAGAGAGGACAACAAAGTAGGAGACAAGTGGCAAGACAGTAAGCTCTCGGCCCGCTCACACGGCGAGCTCGACCGACGCGCGCGCGGCCACAAGCCACACCACCGCGCAAGAAGCACGAGCCGAAAGGGACAACACCCCGCCACACACCCACACCAAAACACACCACCCACCCAAAAAACACCAAAAACAAAACAACAAAAAGCGGGATCCAACTCCTCCGCCCGGTCGTCCCGACAGACAGAGGTGCCGACCAATGTTGAAGGTACATTAGCGCCGGACGCTGCTCTGCTTGGGTCATCCTGTATGTGGTCCAAGTGGCGGTGGCCCTCTCTTGGAAGATTTTATGTGCTATGCCTGGCGGCATAACTATGGCTATATATGACAAAACATAGCCTTATTAAATCAATGCCCGTTTAATTTTGGCGTTCTCTCTGTGGGAAGAGACCATGTACAAAGATTTCTTAATGCACCATATTATTTTCTTCCCAAAACCCAACGACTGTATATATGCTGGGAGTACTCTCCAAAGACTGTGTGTGGCAGCTCCTGGATCCTGTCTTCGAGAATGCGAGCCATCCTTGGTCATTAAGATGCGTGCAGCTGTTGTGCTTGGTGTGAATGCCCCTTGTGCAATGTAGTAAAGGATGTTGCCAGAGTCTGGGGCCTTGTCCACAAAGTGGATTAATCCATCCCTAGTATCGTGGAATCGAAGTTTGACCAGGCTTAAATTCTCATCAGCAGTCCAAAGACTTTATTAACACCCAAAATTAGTTGAGCGTATCATAAGACTCACCATTGGTATGCGCCACCAAAAGATCTTACTTTACCGTGGCTATCACAAAATCCAGAAAGGGTGAATACATAGCACGCAGCTCAACTTGTAATCTGATTTCTGAGATTACGTGTTATTGTAAGTAACAGTCCTTTTGCATGTTTCTACTTCACCAATTTGGACTATAAATTGTGAATGTTATGTGCGCAAACACCTGATACAGTAGATTCCAAATGAAAAAGAACCTGAACAATTGTTTAGAATTTACCACTGTTTAATTGCCAACCAGAGATATTGAGGACAGAATGCCAAGGGGCCCGCTAAGAATTAAATTTGCAAGGCATGCTAAACGTCCGGTCACCTGCATCAACACATCGCAAAAATCCACATAGTGACCTATATGGGTCTATAAGCCACATGGACCGAATAAAATAAGGACACGTGGCCTGAGCTTGCCATATGAGATGCAGCAAGAGCAAGAAATTTGATTGGAACCCAAAGCGGATCCATCGACTCTCATCGATGCAAAGTACAGTTAATGGATGGGAGTCAGCAAGGGGAGCCTAAAATAATGAGAAAACCTAAAATAAGGGGGGTGAACATTTAACAATAAACCGAAAGAATTAGGCAACCTTACACCCGCAGTTTTCTATGAAGAGGGGGGAATCAAAAGTCGGACCAAGTCACTAGAAGTAAAGGCACTGGAGACGTGCTAGACGCGTAGAGTACCCATGGAGATAAGCTCTTGGGTGGGAAAGAAGGAAATTACATGCACCCAGCCTAGAAGCAAAATCTGGAAGTATGAAGGCGACCGGAGAAGGAGAGGCCGACAATGAGAAAATGCGGACGAAAAGCCCAAAAAAATGCTGACTCATCACCACGTTGGCTGATCCCAGCTGAAGATGAGACACTCCCTTATATAACCCTCTCTGAGGTGGGCGAAAGTCAGCTTTAGCAGTGAGACAGCGTGGACCGCGTAGGCGCGACGGTGTCCAGACCTGTCCACTCTGTCTCCCGAGCCAGATTCAATTTTGGCTCTGAAGACAATTCCTAGTGTGACTCGCCAATCATCCCGGAGCGTACAGAGAAAAGAGAGATGCTAGACGATTGGGTACCCATAATCGAACCGAGCACAGAGAAAAGTATCCACTAAACAGGAGGTCATTATAACAGAGGAGGTATGATGGGAATGAGAAGAGAGAGCTGAGAAAACGTGCCGTAGTGGGGAAACTCCCCGAGAAGCCAAGAAACGATAGACTCGAGGTCAGAGACAAGTTGAGTACACCAAGGACCAATTAGGAGAGAAAGAGAGAACGAAAGGAAGGGTCCGCTCCGAGTGTCGTAACATGGCTTAGCTAGCACGCTAAAAGAGCCGACCCATGGGAGAGAGGACCAAACATAAGACATGAACCGCGTCGCAAGAACTACGGGGTAAAAGCAAAGCCAAGCGCATGTACCCCCCCCGATAGAACGTTCTGTGCCCCCAAGATTGTGTGTACTCACCCATAAACATAACAGCACCCAGTCGCCTCAATAAGAATGCCAGAATTCACCATTGCACTGGTAAAATGTGCAGAAAGCAGGGCTGTAACCCGCCCGCCTAGGGCCTTACCGGAGCCTACGGAGGCCACCCCGGACAAGAAGGAATCTATAACTGCCACCGCCGTGGTGCTCGACTCCCGATCTGAGGTGAGAGCCGGCGCATCCAGGAGGAGGACGGAGTTGCGACCGCTGGTCAATAGTGTATACCATTTAAGTACTTGTTCAGAATTCCCGACACCAATGCATTAAAACCCCTGATTCGTGGGCGACGGCTAGCCTACTTGACGAACATTGCTGTTCAATCCAAAGGTACCCTCCTGCGTTATCGATTGACACCTTAAAAGTCCTCTCTAGGCGCAGTCATTTTGGATTCCCACACGGGACAGGCGGTAAAACTTGGCGAACCAGACACACCCCAACCCGGGGAAAACAAGGGCCTTCTTCACCCTTTTTGCTACGCCAGGACGCAGAGCAGACTTTCAGTGCCGGCGTTACGTTAACACGCCTCTTAAAAGCCGATAGTGGCCTGATCTCTCGTCCTGCATCCTGGTGTACTCGTCGCCTCTCTCCGTTCCGTGGTTTTTGTCGGCTTAAGAGAGAGATCGCGGCACTAAGCGGACCACGAAAAGCCTGACAAAAAGGCCTTAACGATCAGCCGGTAAGCATGTACAGCTGTCTGCGACCCTACAAGCCTGGTTAATGAATACAAAACCCCGAAGCTGTCTAGAGACATGTCTACCCCAATTACGTCTAACCCTGATCCACTGAGGACCTCCAGATATAGGCAGTGTGCCTAAAACAAAACAAGTACATTGAAGGCCCGTCGGACCTTATGAATTGCGAATGGCGTTAGCGGTGCGGCCAGCTCAAAATGCATCTTTTGGGATGATGTAAGTTGAATTGACTAGAGATTATACCAATTATTACATAGCCCATACTCCGTCCCATCCGTTGTCTCCCGGCCTCTTACAGATCAATAGGAACAGCACGCCCCACGCGGGCTAGTATATTCGCTGCTGTGCCGTGTGTCTGCATGAACCCTACCTGTCTACAGTAGGTAACCCCTTAAGCTTTGGTACGGCGACTTGATTCTCGGCACTACGTTGATTCTCATCGGTAACCCATTCTTGACACCAAGGCATCTTAGGTATAGATATTTAGCGAGTTCAATGCATATTCTCAATTATGAGTTTGTAGCTGTCATCTTATGGAGATCAGCCAGACTAGCAGAGAACCTCACATACAGGAGTATTATGAATGAACAGTCCATCAAATCCCTTTATTCTCCGCGGGGCGTGGGTTTCCGTATCCTCTGGCGCTTTGCCACACCCCGTCAGAGCTGGCCATCGGGCCATTTGTAACCCTCCCTGCAGTTCTCTCTCCCGCCAACTGTGCATTTGCCCTTTTTGATCTGCTACCAGCCTGTTCCTTTTTCCCCATGGTCTGCCGCAAGCCTCCACATCTACGTCTTACACCTCAATTTACTAAATTCTTTTTGGCTCTTCTGCCTTCTATCCCTTACCACTACGCCGTGACCCCTTTTTATAACCTCTCCCCCTCTGCGACACCCTCGTTCTCCCTCGGACATAAAATGGTATCTGTATGGTAACCTTTCTCTCTCCGAAACCGAAATCTCAAATGAGAGGTACGAACATCTCCATTATCATAACCAACTGATGAGTGGTAAACACACTCTTCATTTCATGGAGCCGATAGCCGCCACTATTAGACAGTCCAGGATTTTACAGAAACCCGACAAGATCTTTAAAGCTAAGACTTTTGAGTAACTCGAAATGGATGAGTTTCCGTCCACATCTTCCTAGAGAGTGCCACACAGGGTGTGGCCGGCCTCAGTTTTTATTGCGGTTTAGGTTACCGAATTAGCCTGCCCCTGAGGTGCACCCCCATGGAGACCAGCTCGGAACGTCCTGAGCCACACGAAATTGCTCCCAACTCTCTTTTATTTTGCGCTCCCGAACGCACAAAGAGTAACGGCACAAGTAGGAGTACTCATTGACTGAATTAAAGGGCGGTGAAGTAATCCTGGTTCTTCTCTACCTCCCATCTTCTTCGATTGTTCTCTCTTTGTCAACACCAACTGGAATATTACTTTCGAAAGTTTAACTATCTTGCACATGGACTCTATAGATTCACCTTTTACCGAATACACTGCCTGGCAAACCATGTCTCGTATGTCCCTACTAACCCTCTTAAGCGCGACGTTCTCCATTCCGGTCCCCTCCGTGAGATAGAACGTAGTCGTGATCCCCCATTTAGAAAAATTGTAATTCCCTAGATTCCCGTTATGGAAACCACACTCGACCCAGCATCGCCACCCTCTCGGTAATTATACGAGATCCACTGCCACTGACACAACTACCTAAAATATACATGCACTGCGTATGAGATCATGGATCCGTGAGTTACATCCAGATCTCTCTCTCTCGTTTTAACGAATCCAGGGTGGATGTCAGCACCCTCCAACCCAATGGAGTCCGACGTGTAATAGTCAATGGAGCGAAAAGAATCTGATTAACCCGACTCAGCACTGCGAAACAGCTGACTTGTACCTTTTGCTTGCAGGTTGCGTGTAGCGGGACGAGTAATTTATGAATACATCGCCCACTTTAGCGATCAAAAATATTTTCAAATATCAACCCCACTTTTTGTGACTCTATTCTTTTACCACTCACGTATGTTCTTGTAATAAGGCAACATACTAAAGCGCTTGCTCTAAATTTATCAAAATCTTGGGAGCTTGTATTGTTGCCATATTGGTATTTCAATCTAAAAACGACAACTAACATCTCAAAATAGATCCATATAATATACGTACTTGTATAGTGGAAATGTCCTAAAACAAATCATTTAAAAATACTCATTTAGAATAATAGCCCTAAACCCAGAAACGAGGTGGTGCGCTGCTCGAATGCGAAATGGAATATTCACCCTCTCCTGGCAATATCGTAAGCAGCTAGAATAAGATCTTGAAGTGCAAGCGGAAGGCACAAAACCAAGAAATAATGAATAAAATTAACCTTCAGGAAAAGTGCACATAAAGATTGGAATTACCCATAACCGAGTATTTCGCACCGTGTCAAGTAACTAGACGTCCAATACTTATGCTGGTTCAGCAGTGAAATCTCGGAGTAAATACTGAGTACACGGCTGAGTTCTCTGGAGAAGAGGCGCCAGAACATCTTCGGACACCACTACAAGCCCAACGGGTAGAACGTCAACCACAAGCAAGGAGCTGGCACCCTATATTCAGATCCAACGGGAAGCTCATGCCACGTAACAAGCTAAGATTCAAGGCACAAAAAGACTGCGCCGAGAAGTGATAGACGTGCATCCCAGGATCCTAAGCACGAGTGTGGGGTGCTCGTAGAGAAACACACCCGGCGCAACTAAATCCTACGATAACGTCAGATCTGAACAGTCCCGACAGAGAACCGCAGAAATCTCGAAGTCCGATATCGTTTAAAACCAATTGAAGCAACAAAATATGCGACCTACACTACCAAGCCGATAACTTCGTTCAAGGAGTAGAGGACCGCACGCCACGAGCCCTAAAAAAGCGCAGAAATGAATCCACGGCAAAGAAGCGAGAGGAGCATTAAAATCAGATGACAGCATCCTCTAAGCACGGGACTCACAAAGAGATAACACCACTATGAACGCAGCCAAGCACTCTATAGTAACTGCCCTACATGCCGTGAAGAACCGACCCTCGAGTCTATCGTGGTCTTCAGTAGGTAGCCATCATTAATTATGTGTCTCCTCCACTCACTGGGCTCACAGGAGCTCAAACATAATTACGCCCAAGGAGTCCGGCCACAATGCGAAAATTTAAAAACGATCCAGTGTGTCGTCAAAAAGTACATATATATAGATCATATGACCAATATATGCATGCGTAGCTTGTTGTTGCTCTGCTTCACCATCTCTTCAATATATTCATAGCTACATGATCATGGATGAGAGTACTCCCCTAATATCAGTTTGTACAGAATCATGTATTCTCCACTACTTGTTTCAAAAGATCGATCATCGCGACCGCAATAAATATTTAGGTGATGACATGTGTGTAGGCTCCTATCAAAGAAAGAGAGCAAAACGGGAATCTTGGGGCGCTTATTAACCCAACTACCTCTCAGTCCAGGAGTATACACTATATACTGGCACAGTGAAGAACCGTATGGTGGTGTTAAGAGCGAGGAAATAACCAATGCTAGTGGTGTTTAGTAGTAATAGTCGGTCCCAGGGAGATCTGGGCCAGAATGCTCGTACAGAATTTCCCAAGTGAAGATATGGTCGTGGCTGGCTTAAATGAGTCGTGGTCGTTAAATAACATTAGTCTATAAGATTGCGGTGAGTGATACTAACCTGTTACGTACGTTTCTATCAAGTAAAATAATCTGGAGTGACCTGGGACGAACTTTCACACCGTGAGTACGCCAGTGCAGGGAACAACTGACCCCACAAAGCATAACTGCTAACCCAGACATCGCGACGCGACCCTGGATTTAGAAGAAAGATTAAGTCATATTAGAAATATGTCTGTAACGAGTATACTGGCCACCTATTTAAGCACCTAATCAATCATAAGACCCTCGTCTAACAACATTTCGTACGCAATGCTATGTTGGTATAGACCTCTCATGATGAGACTTTTCATTGGTAACAGCCAGCTAGGTAGAACCCATCCCACACCGTATGGCGATGGAAGCTGAACAGCGGATGCGTATTATTCACTCAATACCATATCACTACACTCGTAAGCGCGACAAACGAGAATCCCACCTGGCTTAGCCCATGTCAGCCTTATGGGCCTAACCGCTATAAGTCAGACGTAGCCGCGCAGGAGAAGCCCTCTAACCGGGAACGCTGCTAACCTAGGCCCAAGTTCATATGCATTCGCTCTTGAGTACCTCGTGGCATGAACTCTCTCTAGCTTCGTAACTCTGTCTATGCGTCTCTTCTAACTTTGCTTCACGATCTCTATTCCTTTCGTCATCGTTCCTTCTCCTCTCTCATCTCCGCTCTCCTACTCTCCCTCAGGCCTTTCCCGGTAGAGTGAATGAGAGGAATATCCCACTCACAATAAAACATAATTTTGCATCCTTCAAAGTGGTAGGCATGTATATGTAAATCAGGAAGGGATTACAAAACCGCCCAAAAAATCTATTTTAATTCCAGGTTGTAATGGTCAGATCAACAAACTAGGATAAAGAATGCCTAGGAAGGAGTAATACTTTCCGCAAGCCACGAATGTAGGTATGATGTGACAATCTCCTTTTGGAGGCAGGTGTTTTCCACCTTATTTACATAACAAAAAACTTAAAGTCTAAAATATTGAAATGCCTATGGTACTGGATGGATGTAAGTCTGTTTAACATAGGGTAGTAGAGGAAAAGTACACAGATCATATGGTCATTGGTTCAAAAATTCTATCTAAAATTAGTTTTCGGAGGGCGCCCCTTACAAAATGAGCCAGAAACACCAAATCTCCCACCAAGGATACACAGTGCATTCTTCCCTTCCTGCTGCAACAAATGAAACAGTAGGAAGGACTACTTGAATAGGCGAGACTCAGTACACTACAACTGGTGATTGAGTGTCATTAGACATCTCATGTGCAGGTTTGCTAGTTAATCCCTATATAGGGTTAGTGATAAGTGTCATGATAGTTACCAGAAATGGCAATTGTTCAAAGGCAATTGACTATGAACAAGGAGATGTGTCATTCATTTATCACTGACTTCATACCCACATAAGGGTGATGACCTAAGAATCTTATTACCAGTGGTAAAGGTTCTTGTGTATGGAGCCAACTGTCAGGTCATCAATGGGAGAGCCACATTTAATTGGGGTTACATTGAGTCAGAGTTGAGATATACATCCTGAATAACTTGCGCAATTTCTAAGTCTCGCGATTCTGCACGGGGCTGTTGAACCCGGCTCGGCCGTCCAACTTTCTTGTTAGAATTCGAGTTAAATATATCAATGTCTATGTATACTCCCCAGTAGTCATGTAACCACTCCTATAAGTATAATGAGACATATTCTACAAACCGTCAGATGGTCCGAAACGCGGAGCGAGAGTGAGTGTGAGCCCCTTAGCGAGAGTGCCTTAGAGGTTGCCGAAGCATCAGAGCCTGCTTTACAAGCACTGCCCCATGGTGTGTTCTGCCCACGGTGAGTCCCGCGATCTGACATCAATCCAACCTGGTTCTTCCCAAAAATTCCAACTCACCACCACTTCAATGCATGATTACACTTACGCCACAACACAACCCATTATCCATGACAACAAAAAACTATCACAAAGAAACACACATATACACAATATCACAACCCTTATTGCGACGACAACGCAAGCCACCACAAACGCCCACACACCACACACCACAATCAACCCCACACTCACGCAGCACGACTCACCATCTAACCACCTAAAGCTAGCACAACCCAAACCATTTTAGCGAAGAGCATCCTACCAGCCTTACTAACCACAGTTTAAGACAGAAAACAGGAGTTAGTTGCCTGAATTTCACTTAGAAATCAGAGCTTTAGCACAAAAAGCAGTGAAGGCCACCAGATGAGCTCATCCTAGACTCTATTGAGAGACGGAGCACAAAATGCGAAAACTACCACAAGAGTGATCAATGCCCAAGAAGCGATAACAAGGTTGAACATGACAGGATTGAGGAAGAAGAGCGTGAGGTGACACCATGAGGTGGCTCCGAGGGAAACAAAGGTATAAGCTCACCGAGACCGCGAAGGGCTGCCCGAGGTCCTAACAAGTACCACAAACACGAGCAACATGCGAAGCACACACACTCACCCATTGTTGAACACACCCAAAACGCATCTATGAAACGAGAATAAATGACGGATAAAGCAAGGAATGCGACCCGTGCAGCGCATGTCTCTCTTCAGCGACAACTAAGGCAGCCATATTCACACCAGTTGCACATTCGATCAAGTCCTTAGCACACTACTGTCATGAGCCAGAAATGAGAGAACACGTTGCAGGTACTACGCACCAGTCCCCTCCTACTGGCCTCCTCCCCTACGAGCCAGAGGAAAGTGCTACGTATTGAATGAAGAGAAAGGCAATGGATATAAGACGTCGTAGAGCTTATATCTAGGGACCGCCAGTCCAGCATAGTAATACCCTGAGTCGAGCTAAGACATGAGGTAATGAGAAGACAGAGTGGAGATTGGTGAGTACCCTCGAACTAGGTAAATCACCAATAGTTGAGAAAGTTGAATGAAGAGATAGCGATGACTGATGAAGAAAATTAAAGATAAGATATGGGC
Source organism: Salvelinus sp. IW2-2015 (assembly GCF_002910315.2). Classification (NCBI taxonomy): domain Eukaryota; kingdom Metazoa; phylum Chordata; class Actinopteri; order Salmoniformes; family Salmonidae; genus Salvelinus; species Salvelinus sp. IW2-2015. The sequence continues at coordinate 23,593,801 of NC_036870.1, forward strand.
TACCCGCTCTACTGAACCCAATGCCGATCACAGTCATTCTAGTTCATATGCGAGAGTGTTAAGAATAATGCCCGGTCATGACGATAATCCTAGTTCCATGCACTGACAACCAACACCTGTTCACTCTCACAACGGCACCTATCTGACACTTACTGAATGATATTATCCCGCCCACATCCTGCCACAACTCCGTGTCATATGCAACACACGCACCACATACTTCCATTAGTGCACTCATCATCATGTATACCAGCAACTCTCATTATCCTGTGACCTCGTTCACTGAACATATCTATGATTGTGTTGACTCTAGTGCAATGAAACCCCCTCCATGACTCCTTCTCCCTGCGTGCATGTGCAGAAATGATGTAGATGAGAGCTAGGACTCTAGACGCACATAACTCTTTAATCGTCCTTACACATCAAACCCAGCTACCCTCCTTTCTAAAGGTCTTCGAAAGCCAATGTAACAAAAGATCACCGACCACTTTCGAATCCCACCGTACCTTCTCCGCATATGCAATTCTGGTTTCCGAGCTGGTCATGGTGCCACCTCCAGCGACGCTCAAGTCCTAAACGATCATAACCGCCAAACGATTAAGAGACGGAATACGTGCAGCTTTATTCATTGACCTGCAGGTCATGAGAACTTGTTTTAACTTTTTTTTATAATTTTTTTATTTACCAGGTAAGGCAAGTTGAGAACAAGTTCTCATTTACAATTGTGACCTGTCAGAGAAAGTGAGTCGAATAAAAGCAGTTCGACACGTATACCACATGACCCAGAGAATTTACACATGGAGTAAAACAAACATACAGTCCAAAATCAAATACAGTAGAAAAACTAAGATCTATTATCTATATGTACAAATGAGGTTAGGATAGGGAGTAAAAGCATAAAAAAAGGCCATGGTGCGAAGTTAATACATATAGGCAAGTAAAACACTGTAATGGTAATTTGCAGTAGATGAATGTGCAAAGTTAAAGATAGAAATAATGGGGTGCCAAAGAGCTAAATAAATACCCAGTTAGGGGGAAGTAGTTTTTGGCAAAGATAGATGGGCTATGTAAGTGTGCTAGTAATCTTGTGACTGCTTCTGACAGCTATGCTCTTTAAAAATATGAGGGAGATAAGTGTCTCCAGTTTCAGAAGATTTTTACTTGTATAGTATTCATTCCTATCCATGGAGCAGAGAGACTGGTAAGGAGAGTCGGCTAAAGGAAGAGTTTTGGTTTGGGGGTGACCAGAAGACTATACCATGCATGCACGAAGCGCTGTTGCTACCAGGTGGTGCGCTATGACGGTGACCCGCGAGCTGAGGATAATGTCGGTAGGACCTTACCTAGTTAGGTCCTTGTAGCTGACCTGGATGGCAGTGAGGGGTGAGTATTCCGGCGACGAGGATCTGAAGCGAGGGCCCAGTGCCAACGAGAGCGTGACACGGCGCAGTGTGTAGTATATGGGCGCTTTTGGTGACAAAACGTCAGATGGCACTGTGAAAGACTGTGCATCCATTGTATTGAGTAAGCCCACGATCTCAATCTGGAGAGGTCAACTACATTCACACTTCGTATTTTAAATTGAACAATGTCACGATAGCGAGTCGATGTGATCGATAGGTATGGTCAGTTTTATCAAGGGTATTTGAGATTCTTTGCAGCAATGATCTAGATGAGAGGATTAATGCTTTGTTGCGATAATAAGTGGACTAGGCGAGGCGCAACATTCTAATTTACAACTTTGATTGGATGAGTGTGTATGCTGAGTTCTGGTAATGCAGACGTGTACATAGATCTAAAACAGAGCACCTAGGTATTTGTAGATGTCGCGACATATTCTAAGTCAGAACTGTTCCAGAGAGTGATGTTGACACGGGCGGCAGGGTGAGCCGCATTCGTTGAAAGATGCATTTAGTTTACCTTGTATTTAATGAAGCAATTGGAGCCACGGAAGTGGAGAGTTGAAGTATTGGCAGGAAGCTCGTCTGCGAGGTTTGTTAACACAGTGTCAAACGAAGCCACGAAGTATACAGCAAATAAGTTCGAATAGTCAGCAACAGTTGGTTGTTTGTCTGTTTCTACCCATGTAACTTGGTACAGTATGAGAATGGCACAATCTGCTGCTATAGCTAGCAAGCTAGTTAGTCTTATAGGCAAGAAAAGTTCGTGCCGTGTTGCGTAAATTGGGCTGGCTCACAAAGAGTCAACCTTAGCTGTCACTCGTGTCACTAGCTACCATATAGTACAAAAACCACCCCTACGACTATCACACCTGAAATTGAGAAAGTTATAAGTAATTGTGTTATATGTTGGGCTTGCCCTCGGCATGGTTTTGTCCGTTTCTAGGTAACGATTTCATAGGCTATACATGCCATTCATCTTTCCTATTATTTGACAGCTTAGCTGTCTGTTAGGGTTAAGATACCCACTACAGTGAAGACTCATATAACTATGGAGTTGGGATATGTTACAAACCAGCTAAAAGTTGCTTGTTTTCTCACTGTTCCACGATGGCAATTCATTTTGGAAACTGTCCCAGCTACAACTAATTAACTAAACATTGGCGACTCTGTCGTCAGGCACAGAAAGCGAGAGTTGATTGGAGGGCGAGGAGAGAGGGGGTGAGAGCGATGTGTGTGTGATGTGTGCATGTTGTGTTGTTGTGTGTGTGGCTGTGTGTGTGTGTGTTGTGTGTAGTGTGTGCTGTGTCTGTGGTGTGTGTGTGTGTGGTGTGTGTTGTGTTGTGTGTGGAAAGGTGAGCGTGTAACTGTATCACACAATTTATTATGGAAACCCCTAAAGAGGTGATAGTAAGAAGAGAGTACATGTGTGAATTGTGTGAAGAAAAGAGGAGACCGAGGGAGAAGGATAGAGACAGTGTCTGGAGAATGGCGAGAGAGAGATCTATGTTCTGCCACAGATTGTATCCTATTTGTTGCTCCTCTCCCTCCCTCTGTACTGCTGTCCTCTAGGTTCAGTGAAAGTGAGGGAAGTGATATGAGGAGTCACTCAGTAGCAGAACGGCAGGGTGACAGAAGGAAATAGAGATGATTGAAGGGATTATTAGATGATGCTGAGGAAGGAGTGGAGTGAGAGGGGAGGGAGCGGGAGAGAGGAAGAGGAGAGTGGAAGGAGGAGAGGAAAGTGGTTATGTGTGAGTGAGTGCAACCCGTAGCGCAGGAGAAAGTTGTATCCATGGGAGAGGAGAGTAGAAAGGGAGAGGAGTAAGCAAGTAAGGAATGAGGAAGCCGAGGGAGAGTCGAAAAAAGGAAAGTGAGAATAAAAGATAAAGGGAGGATAGCAGAGGTGAGAAGAGCGAAGCAGAGGGAGAGGAGAGGAAGAGGATGGGAAGTGGTTATCAGTAGACACATATATCACACAATCAGTGTTGCCACCCTACATTTCCAGTTGAGTGGGGATGCCCCCAAAGGTTACACACCTATTTAACACCACTCTCTCTGTTCGTCAACACAGCCTGGCCGAAAGTGACAGAGGCAGGGTTTAAATGCACCTGAGTGCGTTGTTAGGTAAGAAACTTATAAAGGTCAAGATATACTCATGAAAAATTATCATAGTCAATATAATGGAATTACAACAAGAACAGTGCTGGGGTTGACCATCTCTGACAGCTATTACAATGTGGAGCACAGGCAGGAGATAGAACATGAGTCAGAGGGAGAGAGAGAGGGAGAGAGAGAGGGAGAGGGAAAGACAGAGGGAGAGAGAGAGGGAGAGGGAAAGAAAGAAAAAGAGAGAGAGGGAGAGGGAAAGAGAGAGAGATAGAGATATTGTGTGGGAATGACTGTATGGAGAGGCGGAGTGAGCAAGAGAGAGAGAGAGGGAAAATCAAGGTGAAGAGAAAAGCGGACTAAAATAGAAGGGGAAAACTGTGAAAAGGAGGGAAAGATTAAAGGAGTAGCCTGAACTCTTTTATCTCATGGCAGAGCCACATCTCTACTCCTGGGGGGCACATGGAACGGGGGAGCTGGAGGGCACACACCGATGTTGGATGAAGGAGGGAGAGATAAAGGGATGAAAGGAAGGAAAGGAAAATGTGCTGACTTTGAAAATCCGTTTTGTTTGTGTCGTGTTTTACACCTTTTTTCCTCAAGTCTTTCCTGTGTTCTACAAGTCTCACACATCCTCTTTTAGGAGTGTGACTCAAACCCCTCCCTCCTTCACTTCCTCTATCATCTCCCCTTCTCTCCTAAGAGTGTGTGTGTTCTTGCATGTGTGTTCCTGTCTGTATTCAGGTGCTCCTGCATTCCTGTGTGTGTGTGTTCCTGCCTCCTCGTGGGTGTGTAAGTGACGGCTCGTGCCCCACCCTTGTCCCACACACCAGCTGTCAGGACAGAGTGTCTGTTGCTCCAGTGGCCCGGGGCAGAGCTTTCATACCCACAATCCCTCACTGGCCAGCGCTCTCTTCCTCTCTCTGACAGACAGAGGGTGCATCCCAAATGGCACCATATTCCCTATATTGTGCACTCATTTTTACCTAGGCCCATACGACTTTTGTCAAAAAGTTATGCACTTTGTAGGGAATAGGGTGCAATTTGGGATGCAGGCTGAGATAGTAGCACTGACCTTCCATGCCACTGAACACCTGAGCATGATGGTCACAGTGAAGAATGGTTATTATGACCAGCAAGTTGGTTTAAACTATGGGCATATATGGAAATATTTCGCTTCCATCAAGTTCTACTTACATTTACCCCTGGTGTGGTATGTTGGTTGTGTGTGTGTGTGACGTTTGTGTGTGTGTGTGTGTGTGTGTTGTGTGTGTGTTGTTGTGTGTGTGTGCTGTGGGTGTGTGTGTGTGTGTGTGTGTGTGTGTGTGTGTGTGATGTGTGTAGTGTGGTGTAGTGTGTTGCGCCCCGCGTGTGGCCCCACCTGAGGTCAGTATGGGTTAAGCACCAGCTCTCTGTCTCTCTCTGGCAACTCTTGGACCCATCAGTACAAAAATTAATTTAGCAAAGTGGAAGGGGTTCTCTCTCTCTCTCTCTCTCTCTCTCTCTCGCTCTCTCTCTCTCTCTATTGCGCTTCTCTCTCTCCGCTCCTCTCTTTCCCCTCTCGTCATCGTTCTATCTATATCTTTCTGTCTCGTTCTTCTCCTCGTCTCCCCCCGGGCTGTGTTCCCTGAAGAGGTGACCTTATCTGAGCTGACAGCGGACGATGCCAGGCAGACTGAGCACCACTCTCCCTCCAGACACACCAGGTCTCTGGAGGAGACTCACCCAGATAGAGACAGACTAGCACCACTCTCCCTCCAGACACACCCAGTCTCTGGAGAGACTCACCCAGGTAGAGACAGACTGAGCACCCCTCTCCTCCAGACACCACCAGGTCTCTGGAGAGACTCACCAATAGAGACAGACTGAGCACCACTCTCCCTAGACACACCGGTCTCTGGAGAGACTCACCCAGGTAGAGACAGACTGAGCACCACTCCCCTCCAGACCACACCAGGTCTTGGAGACTCACCCAGATAGAGACAGACTGAGCACCACTCTCCCTCCAGACAGACTGGGGCTCTGGAGAGACTCACCCAGGTAGAGATAGAGTACAGGGACAAAGAGGATACAAGGAGGCTTAATTGAGTTTGCATTAGACTAGCTTTACTCATAGAATGCCTTAAAAGTATTGTGCTATACCCAGAGCGACATCAATCTTTATATGTGGTTGTTTGTGTTTGGAAATGCTTAGTGGCAGTGACCATGCTGCTCTCCTGGTCATTTAGAACCCAGACTATGAGTTAATTTCCCATAACTGTAATATCTGGATACTGCAGGCCAATGTTCCCTCCAGATATTTAGGGCAATGAGCATATTTTAGGTCTTCAGAGACAGAAACAACTTCCAGGAAGTGAACACTGAGGCCTGTACCCTTGCCATTTTAGACAGCAAGCAATAACTATGTGCTATTGAGGCATAACATAGGCCTTCCAACAAAACCAATGGAGCAAATCCCATAACATTTTCACATGGAAAGAGCTTTTTATTTATATGGCCTACAGTAGCCTAGTATATGTGGTGTTCAATGCAGGCCTACATTGCATAAGATTTTTAAGATTTTAGATTTTTTACTTGGTCTGTAACACCATGTGCCAAATAGGTGACTTTACATTGCATTGTATTGTGTTGTATGAAGCAAGAAACCACTTTACAAAATAAAATGTATTATTATTACCATACAGAGAATTAGTCACTATAGGCTACCCCTCACCTATTGGCTTATTTACATATTCAAGCCTGTCTCAAAATACAACACTGCCCCTTTAATTAAGACATAAGCTTTTTACCTGATTGGCTTTTCAGAGACAGCTTGAAATTTAGCCTACACTTTTTTTGCTCTTGTGGGAAGCAGTAACTCTCCATTGCTGACCTATAATAAGCAATAGGGCACGAGTGGGTGTGGTATATGGCCAATATACCACGGCTAAGGGGTGTTCTTAGGCACAAGTGCCTGGATACAGTTCTTAGCCGTGGTATATTGGCCACATACCACAAACCTCCGAGGTGCCTTATTGCTATTATAAACTGGATACAAACGTAATTAGAGCAGTAAAAATACATATTTTTTCATACCCGTGGTATACAGTCTGATATACCACGGCTGTCAGCCAGTCAGCATTCAGTGCTCGAACCACCCAGTTTATAAATATCTATAACTGGGGTAATAACTCACTTATTAGCAAAGAACAGATCTGAACAGATCTGAAAAGGGCATTCACTCCTGGGTGATTGGAAGAACGCGTGTGGGCTACCACTGCCAATAGAATTCTACTCCGTTGCGCTCTGGCTCTGCCCACAACATAATCACAGACTCAATCTTTAAAAGTTAGATTTGCTTTGGTTTGTTGTATTGAAAAGGGCCTGATATCATGTTGATTCCATCACCGAAAAAAATGTTGATTTATATAGTGCAAACTGATGGCGCGAACTCAGGGAATTTTCATCTCTTGCTGTGTCTCTGCACAGCATGGCATTTCTTCTGCTCGGCAGTTCCGCAGGAAGTGTGTGGACCGCAAGCGCACAGTTTAGAGGGAACATATCTGGGCGATGGCAGTAAGAAAGGGTAGTGATTCTTAGAATCAGAGATGCAAGGGCAGACAGGGGCCATTTTGGTTGAAATGCAATTTCATAACCAACTATCTCATTCTTTCTCAATGTTAAGGTATTTTTCTTTCCTTCTTCTTTTCACGTCACCTCCCCCCAAGTTCTTATCCATTTCTCACCCTCTTTTCTACTTCTCTCTCTTTCTGTCTTTCCTTCTCACTCTCTCTCTCTCTTTTACTCTCTGGAGCGCTAATTGATAAAAATGCATTACCATCTTAGATTTCACTTTTCAGAAGTCATCAGTGAAAAACAATGATCCTCCTCATCATCCTACACAGGGTGGCAACAAAGCACACAGGAATTAATACGCTTTCTAACACAATGGCTTCAGTGGCCTAGTTAATTGTTCTCTCTCTGTTGGGTAATAAACAAGCAGCAAATTTAACATGGTGGTAAAACTTAATGAAGATGCAGATATCATGTGACTGTGTGTCTCTCTAGGCATTATTCACCCAGCTGATGACTATTTTTCTATTTTCCCCTCCTCCCTTTCTTGTTCATTCATTCTCTCGTTCTGTCTAACTCTATATACAGTATTTCTCATATATCTATCGGTCATTCTCCTTTTCTCATGCTCTCCCTCTCCCTCTCCCTCTCCCTCTCCCTCTCTCTCCTCTCCTCTCTCTCTCTCTGCTCCTCTCTGCTCCTCGTCTCTCTTCTTCTCTCTCTCTCTCTTCTCTCTCTCTCTCTCTCTCTCTCTCTCAGGCTTCGAGTCCCATGTCTATTACCATGTGAAGTAGGAACAGTGATTCTTGTGTTATTCCATTATCCCTATATGAACAACATGCTCAACATACAGGTATCTATAAGTAGTAATGGTATGGTATATATCTATAAACTATTTAGTGCCCATTGCGGCTGTTGACGGCCATTCTGTAAATTATTATTACAGTTTTCCCCAATTGTTTACACACTAAAATTGGAACTTGAAACGCAATCACCGAAACCTAAAACTAATTTACCCTTAACCAAGTCTCCTAAATTGCAAGCACAATTCCTGCTTTACACTCAGTTCTCAATTCCATATCACACTTTTTTGCAAAACACTACATTCTCTACATTAGGCACAACATTCAAAATTTAAATATCTTTAGCCCCTTTGGAGAGCAACGCCAATCACAATGCCAAGCTCTATACACCAATTGGCAGCACCCACTCTTCACAGGTGTAAACATTAGTTGCTGAATTGTTCACTTAGAAATCAGAGCTTTAGCACTATAAAAGGCCACAGATGAGCTCACCTGTTTTGGAGGAAAATGGAAGTCAAGGGTGAAGCAAGAGCTAGAGGTGAAGGAGTGAGAGGAAGAGGAGGACGAGGAAGGACAGTTGTCTCAGATGAGATCAGGGCCACATTGGTTGACCATGTGCCCAACCATAGATTGAGTATGAGGGAGGCTGGGCAGAGAGTTCAGCACAACCTAAGCCGCTACACAGTTGCATCTATCATCCGTACATTCAGAAATGAGAACCGGTAAGTTACCTAACATCTACATGATGCTCTTTATGTATGATTACTGTAGTATACTGCAGTCCGACATATCAGTAGGCCTATGTTACTCAGTGATTGTTGACCAATGTTACAGTAATGTAATTTCATACTGAAAGAAAATAGATAATTTTAGCTTACTGTAACCAATCATATCATATTTGTGGATCTTAAATCCCTTACAAATCAGCTGAGCTAGACATTCTGGACCATCTCTTTCTTAAAATTATCCGCCAAAATTGTTGCAACCCATATTACTAGTCTGTTCAGCCTCTCTTTCATATCGTCTGATATTCCTAAAGATTGGAAAGCTGCCGCGGTCATCCCTCTCTTCAAAGGTGGAGACACTCTAGACCCAAACTGTTACCGACCTATATCAATCCTACCCTGCCTTTCTAAGGTCTTCGAAAGCCAAGGTAACAAACAGATCACCGACCATTTCGAATCCCACCGTACCTTCTCCGCTATGCAATCTGGTTTCCGAGCTGGTCATGGGTGCACCTCAGCGACGCTCAAGGTCCTAAACGATATCATAACCGCCAACGATAAGAGACAATACTGTGCAGCTTTATTCATTGACCTGGCCAAGGTCATGAGAACTTGTTAATTTTTTTTATWATTTTTTTTATTTAACCAGGTAGGCAAGTTGAGAACAAGTTCTCATTTACAATTGTGACCTGGCCAAGATAAAGCAAAGCAGTTCGACACGTACAACAACACAGAGTTACACATGGAGTAAAACAAACATACAGTCAATAATACAGTAGAAAAATAAGTCTATATACAATGTGAGCAAATGAGGTTAGATAAGGGAGGTAAAGGCAAAAAAAAGGCCATGGTGGCGAAGTAAATACAATATAGCAAGTAAAACACTGGAATGGTAGATTTGCAGTGGATGAATGTGCAAAGTAAAGATAGAAATAATGGGGTGCAAAGGAGCTAAATAAATACAGTAGGGGGAGAGGTAGTTGTTTGGGCTAAATTATAGATGGGCTATGTACAGGTGCAGTAATCTGTGAGCTGCTCTGACAGCTAGTGCTTAAAGATAGTGAGGGAGATAAGTGTTTCCAGTTTCAGAGATTTTTGTAGTTCATTCCAGTCATTGGGAGCAGAGAACTGGAAGGAGAGTCGGGCCCCCCCCCCCTAAAGGAAGAGTTGGTTTTTGGGGGTGACCAGAGAGATATACCTGCTGGAGCGCGTGCTACAGGTGGTGCTGCTATGGTGACCAGGAGCTGAGATAACGGGGGCTTTACCTAGCAGGGTCTTGTAGATGACCTGGAGCCAGTGGGTTTGGCGACGAAGTATGAAGAAGAGGCCAGCCAACGAGAGCGTACAGGTCGCAGTGGTGGGTAGTATATGGGGCTTTGGTGACAAAACGGATGGCACTGTGATAGACTGCATCCAATTTATTGAGTAGGGTATTGGAGGCTATTTTGTAAATGACATCGCCGAAGTCGAGGATCGTAGGATGGTCAGTTTTACAAGGGTATGTTTGGCGCATGAGTGAAGGATGCTTTGTTGCGAAATAGAGGCCAATTCTAGATTTAACTTTGATTGGAGATGTTTGATGTGAGTCTGGAAGGAGAGTTTACAGTCTAAACAGACACCTAGGTATTTGTAGTTGTCCACATATTCTAAGTCAGAACTGTCCAGATGAGTGATGTTGAACGGGCGGGCAGGTGAAGCCAGCGATCGGTTGAAGAGCATGCATTTAGTTTTCCTTGTATTATGAGCAATTGGAGGCCACGGAAGGAGAGTTGTATGGCATTGAAGCTCGTCTGGAGGGTTGTTAACACAGTGTCCAAAGAAGGGCCAGAAGTATACAGAATGGTGTCGAATAGTCAGCTAACTAGTTGGTTGTTTGTCTTGTTTCTACCATGTAATTAATATGGAAATGGCACAATCTGCTGGCTATAGCTAGCAAGCTAGTTAGTCTATTAGGCAAGAAAAGTTGTGTGTCGCGGTAAATTTGGGCTGCCGCTCACACAAGAGTCAACCTTAGCTGTCACTTTCCCTAGTTAGCCATATAGACAACCACTAACTATCCACCGAAATGACAGTTATAGTATTTGTGTTTATATGTTGGGCTTAGGTCATGGTTTGTCCTGTTTGCTAGGTACAGATTTTCATAGGCTATACATTGCATCATTTTCTATTATTTGACAGCTTAGCTGTCATGTTAGGGTAGATACCCACACAGTGAAGCTCATATAATATTGAGTTGGATATTTGTTTACAAGCCAGCTAAGAAGTTGCTTGTTTTCTACTGTTTCCACGATGCAATTCATTTGGAAACTGTCCCAGCTACGTAACTAATTAACTAACATTGGCGAACTCTGTCTGTCAGGCAAGAAAGCGAGAGTTGATTGGAGGCGAGAGAGAGGGGAGAGCGTGTGTGTGTGTGTGTGTGTGTGTGTGTGTGTGTGTGTGTGTGTGTGTGTGTGTGTGTGTGTGTGTGTGTGTTGTGTGGTGTGTGTGTATGGTTTTTGTTGTGTGTTGTGTGTTGGTGTGTGTGTGTGTGTGTGTGTGTGTGTGTGTGTTGTGTGTGTGTGTGTGTGTGTGTGTGTGTGTGTGTGTGTGGAAAGGAGGCGTGTAACTGTATCACACAATTTATTATGGAAACCCTAAGAGGTGATTATTAGGAAGAGAGTCTGTGTGAATTGTTGAGAAAAAGAGAGAGAGAGGGAAGAAGATAGAGACAGTGTGAGAGGGGAGAGAGAGATTATGTTCTTGACCACAATTGTATCCTATTTGTTGCTCCTCTCCCTCTCCCTCTGTTACTCTGTTCCTCTAGGTCAGTGAAAGTGAGGGAAGTGATATGGAGAGTCAGGGCTCAGTAGCAGAAGGCAGGGTGAAAGAGGAATTAGAGATGATTGGAGGGATATAGATGTGGAGGAAGGAGTGGAGTGAGAGGGGAGTGGAGGGAGGGAGAGAGGAAGAGGAGAGTGGAGAGGAGGGAGAGGAAAGTGGAGGGAGAGGAACATGTAGAGGAAGAGGAACATGGAGAGGAGGAGTAGGAAGAGGGAGAGGAGTAAGCAGAAGGAGATGAGGAAGCCGAGGGAGATGAGGAGGAAGAGGGAGAGGAGTAGCAGAGGGAGAAGAGGAAGCAGAGGGAGAGGAGGAGGAAGAGGGATGGGAAGTGGGAGAGCACACCCAACAGGGGAACCTACATTTCCATTGAGTGTGTCTGCCCCAAGTCCCACCATTCACCCTTGTAGCACACAGCCTGGGCCTAAAGTGACAGAGGCAGGGGTTTAAAAGTGGTAGGAACTTATATCTGTTCCAGAGCTTATAATGAATTACAACAAGAACATGTGCGGGGTTGACCATCTTGACCAGCTATTACAATGTTGGATGCACAGGCAGAAAATGGTGGAAGTATGTGTTTTGGGGGATGCTCAACATTGCCATCATAAATGCGTACATTGTGTGGGGGACCCTTTAAAGGCTCCTTCCCAGAAACCATTGGTGCTGGTCCCTGAAGGCATTCAGAATGCAGSTTGTGCATTCACTTTATGATATGTCCACAGTGGCAGGAAGAGAGGAGCCAAGAGCGTGGCACCAGGGCGTGAGGACTGAGTTTTAACTCATAATTTGAAAGCAGGTGAAGTTTGAAGGGTGCCAGAGAGGGTGTGTGGTGTTCATCCGGAGTGAACGCAGAACAAAGAGTGGGAGATGTGTAAAAACCTCCTTTGGGTGCTCTACGTGTTCTGTGCCACTTCGCAGGATGGGGCAGTGCTTCCAGAAGTTCCATGACATGTTGTAGGCTAAATGCAAAGCTAAAGTGACAGTGTGAAATATGAAATTGTCCTATAAATCTTTTAAGGAAATTGTCTAGTTTTTCAAATTGTCTCTGAACAGTTGTGTTTTCTATCTTCCCTCTTAATCTGTGTTTATCTAATACTTGTTGCATTCTCTTACTTGTTGTCAGAGTAATCTACAATTTCTACATTTTGTGTCAGGCCTGGTCTGTACTAAATGTTATTGAGAGAGGTTACATACATTTTGTAATAGTCTCTGAATAGTTGTTTGCATTTTTCCATTTTTACTACAGAAGTAAGAATCACTGTCAATCAAATAGCCTACTTTGTGTGAGTTTTGAAATACTTTCTGAATATTGTCCTYTGGTCACATTTTGGATATGTGTTTATATATTTGTATGTAAATAATATTTCTAAGCATAATATATTATACTTGGTACATTTTGAGTGAGTAAATTAGTCCAATTTCCTACAATATAAATTATTTAGTTTTTTGTGTGTGTTGAGTGTTTATAGATTTTTGATGGTGTGTCTTTACACAATGGAAGACAAAATGAGTAGTATTCCTATTGACATGAATGTGGTGTCGTATTCAATAAGAGGTTGTGCTCTTTAAAACTAAGTTAACTGTCATTTGTTCTTTGTTTTTGAGTGACAGTATGTCTATTTATTTGAAATGTGTGAGAAAATGAGCTTTATCTTGAAAATGCTCAGTAATCTACAGCAGCGTTCTACAATTATATTGGGATCTAAAGGGTTCAAGTGTAGCTGGATCTTGATGTGCTATGAGCGATATATGAGATGGATGTTTAAATTAAGTCCACACATCCCATCCCATGCATACATTACATCCTATACTGTTAATACTGTATGTACATTACATCATATCCTGTTACTACTGTTTGTACTGTACATCACTGTATGTACATTGCATCATTTCCTGGTAATATTTTATGTACATTACATCATATTCTGTTAGTATTGTGTGTACATTATATCATATCCTGTTAATACTGTATGTACATTACATCACATCCTGTTAATACCAGTGGAGGCTCCAGATAATTTAATATAAATTTACATTTACATTTAAAAAGGTATACATTTTAGATAAAACTAAGGCTCCAGATAATTTAATATAAATTAAAATAACATTTAAAAAAGTATACATTTTACATAAAACTATACTAAATAAAATCAGATGTCACCAAATAACTGAATAAAACACACTGTTTTACAAAAAAGGTCTACAGTAGTGGTGTAGCTGGAGGACAGCTAGCTTCCGTCCTCCTCTGGGTATATTGATTTCAGTACAATACTTAGGAGGCTCATTGTTCTCACCCCCTTCCATAGACTTACACAATAATTATGACAACTTCCAGAGGACGTCCTCCAATCTATATGAGCTCTTGCAGCATGAACTGACATGTTGTCCACCCAATCAAAGGGTCATATAATTAATCTAGTTCTGAAAGCCTAAGCTACAGCTAGCTAACACTGCATTGTATAAAATGTGGTGAGTCGTTGACTCAAAGAGAGAGAAAGACAGTAGTTTGACAGTTTTGAACAAATTAATTTCTTTCAAAATGAAGGAGAAGTGAGAGAGGAAGAGAGATATATAGATGTTGTCATTTTCTTTCACTTTCAGTTTCACTTACTAGCAAATGCAGCTATCTAGTTTAACCTACTGAGACACCTTGCTTAAACAGAGGGATACTATGTTAGCTAGCTGGCTATGACTTTGCAACACAACACTGGAACTCTTCMAAGTYAAGGTAAGCTTTTGGTATTACTAATTTATTGCCTTCGGGGCCCGCTGGTGTAACTGCTTACTGACTGTACACAAATGTTCCTGTATGATTGTAGCGGGTTTACTAACGCGTTAGTGTCACGGTTGTCGTAAAAACGGGACCAAGGCGCAGCGGATGTTGAGTTCCACATATTTATTTCAAACTAAAACTTAAAGCAAAACCAATAAATCAATAAACGAACAACGAATCGTGACTACGTGGTGCACATGCACAAACACAAAACAATATCCCACAAACACAGGTSGGAAAAATAGCTACTTAAATATGATCCCCAATTAGAGACAACGATTGCCAGCTGCCTCTAATTGGGAATCATACAAAACACCAACATAGACAAATTACACTAGAACACAGCATAGAAATATTAAACTAGAATACCCCCTAGTCACGGCCTGACCTACTACACCATAGAGAAACAAGGGCTCTCTATGGTCAGGGCGCGACAGTTAGTTCTAGTCGTGATGCTGATTATGACGTTACTTTAGCTAATATGGTGACTTTACATACAGCTGATGTGTCATGCGTTGAAGTCCACAAGTGAAGGGAAGAGAAGGAATACAACGTGGCTGTTATGAGAGTGAACTCTGTTTACGCGTGATCAGGGGTGTATTCATTCCGCCAATTCTGTAGAAAAACGTTTCTTAAAAGGAAGCAAAAGGAACAAAACGGGGATAAACATACCTCACCCAGTTCACTTTTACATTGAACTGGGTGAATGGAATATGAACGAGAGTCATCCAGTCTGCATGGACGCTTGCTATGGCAACTGCTCGGCATCCGACTACAAGGCGCTACAGATGGTAGTATGTACAGTTCAGTACATCACAGCGGCCGAGCTCCCTGCCATTAAGGACCTCTATACGAGGCGGTGTCAGAGGAAGGCCCTAAAAATTGTCAAAGATTCCAGCCACCCTAGTCACWGTCTGTTCTCTCTGCTACCTTACGGCAAGCGGTACCAGAGGACCAGGTCTGGGACCAAAAGGCTCCTGAACAGCTTCTACCCCAAAGACTGCTGAACAGTTAATCAAATGGCTACCCAGACTTGTTGCTTTTCACCCCCTACCTACATGTATATCAATAGCTTGACAAAACCTACATGTACATATTGAGTCCCTGCATATTGCTCCTTGTACTGTATATAGTCTCTATATAGCCCTGTTATTGTTATTTTGTATTTTCAATTTGTTAATTAATAATTAACCTCTAACGAGCCTCTACCCCGGGTCCGGGATCACCCCCCACCCCCCACACACTGATTGCATAGCTAGCATAGCTTCACAAGTAGATAGTAGCATCTAAATATCATTAAATCACAAGTCCAAGACACCAGATGAAGATACAGATCTTGTGAATAAAGCCACCATTTCAGATTTTTAAAATGTTTTACAGGGAAACAAAATATGTAAATCTATTAGCTAACACGTTAGCAAAATCACCACTTTTCTAACTCCATCAGTTTCTTACTACTTCAGGTGCTATCACCATTCGGCTAACTAAGATATTGATAGCCACTAACCAAGAAAAAACCTCTTCAGATGACAGTCTGATAACATATTATGGTATAGGATAGGTTTTGTTAGAAAAAAGTGCATATTTCAGGTAGAAATCACAGTTTACAATTGCACCGACCATCACAAGACGACTAGAATTACTATAGAGAGCAACGTGTATGACCAATTTACTCTTAATAAAACATTTCATAAGAAATAGACAAAGCATAGCAATGGAAAGACCCAGATCTTGTGATTCCAGACCATATTTCAGATTTTCTAAGCGTTTTACAGCGAAAACACATAAATCGATAAGTTAGCATACCACATGTGAAAACGTTACCAGAGCATCGATTCCAGCCAAAGAGCGCTATAACGTAATCACCGCCAAAATATATTAATTTTTTCACTAACCTTCTCAGAATTCTTCCGATGACACTCCTGTAACATCATTTAACACATACATATACAGTTTGTTCGAAAATGTGCATATTTCCCATACAAACCGGTGGTACACAATGAAATACTAGGAAATCAAGCCTCAAAATGTCTGACGTCATCTTTCAGAGTGATCTAGTTTAATTGAAAGCTAATCATATACTTGACTAAAAAAATACAGTTGACCAGGAATCGAAAGACAAATTAGTTCTTAATGCAATCGCTGATTTACATTTTTTAAATTATCCTTACTTTTCAATACAGGTTGCGCCAAGCGAAGCTATACGCAAACAAATGGCGACATAAACGTTTAACATTATCGACAGAAACACGATTTATCATCATAAATTGTTCTTACTGTGAGCTGTTCTTCCATCAGAATCTTGGGCAAGAATCCTTTCTTGGGTCGAATCTTCTTTTGGTCGATAGATGTCCTCTGTCCTTCGAAATATCCACTAACGATCGAACGGGACCCCGAAACGTGTCCAAAGTTTCGAGTGCACGACAAAGAAATTCCTCCAAAATCGCACTAAACGGATATAAATTGCTATAAAACGGTTCAAATTAACTACATTATGATGTTTTTAACAACTATACGACTAAAAACATGACCGAGAAATATCACCTCTCTAAACAACGATTTGGAAGGAGGCAGGTCTGATGTCCATTTTGCGCATGACGCATGCAGGAAGAGAGCGGTACTTCTACGTTTTCGTGTTTTATAGTGGCTCTAATTGCGCAATCGAATCCATTCAAAACGTGATGACGTACTGACACCCAGAGGAGACGTAGGCAGTGTCGGTTTTCTCTATAGCATCTACTCGCACCTTAAAACCGATCCCAGATCAGGGTAAAATTTCTGAAATCTGACTCCCTGTCAGGAAAAGTGATGTAGAAGTAGTTCTGTACCACTCAGAGCACAAATTCCAACGGCTATAGAAACTAGAAAGTGTTTTCTATCCAATAATAACATAATATGCATATTGTACGATCAAGAATTGAGCACGAGGCAGTTTAATTTGGAGACCAAAAAATGCTAATGCGACAGCACCCCTATAGTTGCAAGAAGTTATTAATTAACAAATTGAAAATACAAAATAACAATAACAGGGCTATATAGAGACTATATACAGTCAAGGAGCAATATGCAGGACTCAATATGTACATGTAGGTTTTGTCAAGCTATTGATATACATGTAGGTAGGGGGTGAAAAGCAAAAGTCTGGGTAGCCATTTGATTAACTGTTCAGCAGTCTTTGGGTAGAAGCTGTTCAGGAGCCTTTTGGTCCCAGACCTGGTCCTCTGGTACCGCTTGCCGTAAGGTAGCAGAGAGAACAGACGTGACTAGGGTGGCTGGAATCTTTGACAATTTTTAGGGCCTTCCTCTGACACCGCCTCGTATAGAGGTCCTTAATGGCAGGAGCTCGGCCGCTGTGATGTACTGAACTGTACATACTACCATCTGTAGCGCCTTGTAGTCGGATGCCGAGCAGTTCCATAGCAAGCGTCCATGCAGACTGGATGACTCTCGTTCATATTCCATTCACCCAGTTCAATGTAAAAGTGAACTGGGTGAGGTATGTTTATCCCCGTTTTGTCCTTTTGCTTCCTTTTAAGAAACGTTTTTCTACAGAATTGGCGGAATGAATACACCCCTGATCACGCGTAAACAGAGTTCACTCTCATAACAGCCACGTTGTATTCCTTCTCTTCCCTTCACTTGTGGACTTCAACGCATGACACATCAGCTGTATGTAAAGTCACCATATTAGCTAAAGTAACGTCATAATCAGCATCACACTAAGAACTAACTGTCGCGCCCTGACCATAGAGAGCCCTTGTTTCTCTATGGTGTAGTAGGTCAGGCCGTGACTAGGGGTTATTCTAGTTTAATATTTCTATGCTGTGTTCTAGTGTAATTTGTCTTTGTTGTGTTTTGTATGATTCCCAATTAGAGGCGCTGGCAATCGTTGTCTCTAATTGGGGATCATATTTAAGTAGCTATTTTTCCCACCTGTGTTTGTGGGATATTGTTTTGTGTTTGTGCATGTGCACCACGTAGTCACGATTCGTTGTTCGTTTATTGATTTATTGGTTTTGCTTTAAGTTTTAGTTTGAAATAAATGTGGAACTCAACATCCGCTGCGCCTTGGTCCCGTTTTTACGACAACCGTGACACTAACGCGTTAGTAAACCCGCTACAATCATACAGGAACATTTGTGTACAGTCAGTAAGCAGTTACACCAGCGGGCCCGAAGGCAATAAATTAGTAATACCAAAAGCTTACCTTACACTTGGAAGAGTTCCAGTGTTGTGTTGCAAAGTCATAGCCAGCTAGCTAACATAGTATCCCTCTGTTTAAGCAGGTGTCTCAGTAGGTTAAACTAGATAGCTGCATTTGCTAGTAAGTGAAACTGAAAGTGAAAGAAAATGACAACATCTATATATCTCTCTTCCTCTCTCACTTCTCCTTCATTTTGAAAGAAATTAATTTGTTCAAAACTGTCAAACTACTGTCTTTCTCTCTCTTTGAGTCAACGACTCACCACATTTTATACAATGCAGTGTAGCTACTGTAGCTTAGGCTTTCAGAACTAGATTAATTATATGACCCTTTGATTGGGTGGACAACATGTCAGTTCATGCTGCAAGAGCTCATATAGATTGGAGGACGTCCTCGGAAGTTGTCATAATTATTGTGTAAGTCTATGGAAGGGGGTGAGAACAATGAGCCTCCTAAGTATTGTACTGAAATCAATATACCCAGAGGAGGACGGAAGCTAGCTGTCCTCCAGCTACACCACTACTGTAGACCTTTTTTGTAAAAGTGTGTTTTATTCAGTTATTTGGTGACATCTGATTTTATTTAGTATAGTTTTATGTAAATGTATACTTTTTTAATGTTATTTAATTTATATTAAATTATCTGGAGCCTTAGTTTTATCTAAAATGTATACCTTTTTAAATGTAAATGTAAATTTATATTAATTATCTGGAGCCTCCACTGGTATTAACAGGATGTGATGTAATGTACATACAGTATTAACAGGATATGATATAATGTACACCAATACTAACAGAATATGATGTAATGTACATAAAATATTACCAGGAATGATGCAATGTACATACAGTGATGTACAGTACAAACAGTAGTAACAGGATATGATGTAATGTACATACAGTATTAACAGTATAGGATGTAATGTATGCATGGGATGGGATGTGTGGACTTAATTTAAACATCCATCTCATATAGCTCATAGCACATCAGATCCAGCTACACTTGAACCCTTTAGATCCCAATATAATTGTAGACCGCTGCTGTAGATTACTGAGCATTTTCAGATAAAGCTCATTTTCTCACACATTTCAAATAAATGACATACTGTCACTCAAAAACAAAAATGACAGTTAACTTAGTTTTAAAGAGCACAACCTCTTATTGAATACGACACCACATTCATGTCAATAGGAATACTACTCATTTTGTCTTCCATTGTGTAAAGACCACCCATCAAAAATCTATAAACACTCACACACAAAAAACTAAATAATTTATATTGTAGGAAATTGGACTAATTTACTCACTCAAAATGTACCAAGTATAATATATTATGCTTAGAAATATTATTTACAACAAATATATAAACACATATCCAAAATGTGACCAAAGGCAAATATTCAGAAAGTATTTCAAAACTCACACAAAGTAGGCTATTTGATTGACAGTGATTCTTACTTCTGTAGTAAAAATGGAAAAATGCAACAACTATTCAGAGACTATTACAAAATGTCATGTA
>NC_036870.1:23615345-23625345 GCF_002910315.2 Salvelinus sp. IW2-2015
TGTTATTTTGTATTTTCAATTTGTTAATTAATAATTAATAACTTTTTAACTGCATTTTTGGGAAATGACTCATAAGTAAGGATTTCAAGGGAAAGTCTACACTTCTTGTATTCGGCGCATTTGTCAAATAACATTTGATTTGATTACATCATATCCTGTTTATAATGTATGTACATTACATAATATCATGTTAACACCGTATGTACATGACATCATATCCTGTTAACAAGTGTATGAACCTTACATCATATCCTGTTAACACTGTATGTACATTACATAATATCCTGTGAATGCTGTATGTACATTACATCATATCCTTTTAACACTGTATGTAGATTACAAAATATTATTTTAACACTGTATGTCAATTACATAATATACTGTAAACACTGTATGTACAATTCATCATATACTGTTGACACTGTATGTACATTATATAATATCCTTTGACACTGTATGTACATCATATCCTGTTAATGTTGTATGTACATTACATCATATCCTGTTAATGTTGTATGTACATTAAATCATATCCTGTTAATAATGTATGTACATTAAATCCTATCCTGTTAATACTGTATGTACATTACATCATATCCTGTTAACACTGTATGTACATTACATCATATCCTGTTAATGTTGTTTGTACATTACATCATATCATGTTAATAATGTATGTACATTACATCATATCCTGTTAATGCTGTATGTAAATGACATAATATCCCTTTAACGCTGTATGTACATTACATCATATCCTGTTAACACTGTATGTGCATACATCATATCCTGTTAAYGCTGTATGTACATTACATCAAACCCTGTTAATAATGTATGTACATTACATCATATCCTGTTAATGCTGTATGAACATTACATCATATCCTGTTAAAACTGTATGTAGATTACATCATATCCTGTTAATACTGTATGTACATTACATATTATCCTGTTAATGTTGTATGACATTACGTCATATCCTAGAAATAATATATGTACATTACATCATATCCTGTTAATGCTATATGTACAATAAGTCATATCCTGTTCAAATCAAATCAAATTTATTTATATAGCCCTTCGTACATCAGCTGATATCTCAAAGTGCTGTACAGAAACCCAGCCTAACAGCAAGCGATGCAGGTGTAGAAGCACGGTGGCTAGGAAAAACTCCATAGAAAGGCCAGAACCTAGGAAGAAACCTACAGAGGAACCAGGCTATGAGGGGTTCCAGACCTTCTGGCTGGTGCGGTGGGATTAATATAGACAGACATGTCCAAGATGTTCAGATTGCAGTAAATGACTCGCATGGTCAAATTAAATAAACACAGTGGTTGTCGAGGGGCAGCACCCAAGAGAAATGTCTTTTTCTAGGCCGTCATAAGAGTACTCTACCGCTCCTGCGGTCCTACAGGAGTTGAAACAGCAGGTCTTGGACAGAGGTAGCACGTGCGGATGAACTCAGGTCAGGTTCCATAGCGCACGGCAGAACAGTTGAAACTGAGCAGCAGCTACGGCCAGGTTGGAGCTGGGGACAGCAAGAGTCACATGTCAGGTCGTCCTGAGGCATGGTCCTGAGGGCTCAGTCCTCCTAGCAGAGAGAAAGAAAGAGAGAAAGAGAGAATTAGAGAGAGCAATCCTTAAATTCACACAGGACACCGGATAAGACAGGAGGAATATTAGATATAAACAAACTGACCCTACCCCTCCGACAATACTAATCAAAAGCGGCAAAAGCATAAACTTTCTGGGGGACGAGGGAGGCAGGGAGACACTGTGGCCCTCGATGATACCACCCGAGATAGGGCCAAGGGGATTATAACCCCACCACCTTTTGCCAAGACAGCCCCCAACACATAGAGCGGGATACTCTTCAACCACAATGATGAGACAACGGCCGAGTATAAGCCCACAAAGATCTTCGCAATGCACAACCAAGGGGGGCGACCAACCCATGACAGGAAATCACGTCAGTTGACTCAAGCCCACTCAAGTGATGCACCCCTCCTAGAGGCATGATAAGAGCAACCAGTAAGCCAGTGGAACTAGCCCTGTAATAGGGTTAGAGGCAGAGAATCCCAGTGAGAGAGGAGTAACCGGCCAGCAGGACACAGCAAAGGGCGTTCGTTGCTCCAGAGTCTTTTCGTTCACCTTAACTACTGAGACAATATCACTTAGGACCTACGAAGAGATAAGTCTTCAATAAAGACTTAAAGGTTGAGACCCTCTCACTAATTGGGTAGGCAGACCATACATCCATAAAAAGCGAGATCTTAGGAGAAGAGCCCGCCTCCAGCTGTTGGCTTCTAGAAATCTAGGACCAACTATTGCGGCCTGCGTCTTTGTGACCCCGTTAGCCAACGTTAGGTAATGTACGTAGGACCCAAACTCGGAAAGATAAGGTAGGAGCAAGCCCATGTAACACTTGTCGGTTAAACAGTAAAACCGCTTGAAATCAGCCCTTGCTCTTAACAGGAAGCCAGTGTAGGGAGGCTAGTGCACTGGATGTAATTAATACATGTTTGGGTTCGTAGTCAAGATACATAGGGCAGCCGTGTATATAAGCACTAACTGAAAGTTTATTTGTGCTTTTATTCCGGTGAGCCGGAAAGTAGAGCAATTGCAGTAGTCGCTAACCTAAAAAAGCATGAGCATAATTTTCTTGCATCATTTATGGACACACAAACTACATTTCACGATTTTTGCAATGTTAACGTAGATGGAAAAAAGCTGTCTTGAATACAGTCCTTGATATGTTTCGTTCTTTCAAAAGGAGATCAGGGTCCAGGAGTAACAGCCGAGGTCCCTTCACAGTTTTATTTTGAGACGGGATCTTTACAACCATCAGATTAATTGTCAGTAGTTTAACAGAAAGATCTCTTTGTTTCTTGGGACCTAGAACAAGCATCTCCGTTTTGTCCGAGTTTAAAAGTAGAACGTTTTCAGCCATTCACTTGCTTATGTCTGAAACACAGGCTTCTAGCGAGGGAAATTTTGGGGCTTTCACACATGTTTCAATTTGAAATGTACAGCTGTGTGTCATCCCGATAGCAGTGAAAGTTAAACATTATGTTTTGGAATGACATCCCTCTAAGAGGTAAAGTATATAGTGAAAACAATAGTGCTCTAAAACGGAACCTTGAGGAACACAAATGTACAGTTGATGTTTGTTCAGAGGACAAACCATTCACAGAGACAAAATGATTATCTTTCCGAACAGATAATATGTAAACCAGGCCAGAACTGGTCCGTGTAGACCAATTTGGGTTTCCAATCTCTCCAAAAGAATGTGGTGATCGATGTATCAAAAGGCAGGCACTAAGGTCTAGTAGCACGAGGACAGAGTGCAGAGCCTCGGTCTGACCGCATTTAAAAGGTAAATTTACCCCACTTCACAAGTGCAGTCTCAGTGCTATGATGGGTCTAAAACCAGTACTGAAGCATTTTGTATATATTGTTTGTCTTCAATGAAGGGATGAGGAAGACAGCTTTTTCCCAAAAAATTGAGAGGAATGGAAGATTCGATATAGGCCGATAGTTTTTTATGTCTTTCTTGGGTCAAGGTTTGGTTCAAGAGAGGCTTATTACTGCCACTTTTTAGTGAGTTTGGTACACATCCGGTGGATAGAGAGCCGTTGATATGTGGCAACATGGAGGGCCAAGCACATAGATGAGCATGCTCTTTAAGTAGTTTAGTTGGATATAGGGTCCAATATGCAGCTTGAAGGTTTAGAGCCATGATTATTTTCATCATTTGTGTCAAGAGATATAGTAATAAACCCTTAAGTGTCTCTCTTGATCCTAGTCCTAGCAGAGTTTGTGCACAAGGGACAGCTGAGCTTTGGAGGAATACGCAGATTATAAAGAGGAGTCCGTAATTTGCTTTCAAATGATCATGATCTTTTTCCTCAAAAGAAGTTCATGAATTTATTACTGGCTGAAGTGAAGCCATCCTCATTTGGGGAATGCTGCTTTTAGTTAGCTTTGGCGACAGTATCAAAAATAAATTTTGGATTGTTCTTATTTTCCTCAATTAAGTTTGGAAAATAGGATGATCGAGCAGCAGTGAGGGCTCCTTCGATACTGCCACGGTACTGTCTTCCAGTAAAACCTGTTAAACTGTATGTAACACTACATAATATAAGTGTAACACAAGTAGGTACATATCAATAATATGGCTGTTACCAACTGTATGTACATTACGTCAAATCATGTTAACACTGTATGTATATTACATAATATCCTTTCACACTTTATGTACATTACATAATACATTTTAACACTGTATGTACATACATAATATGCCTGTCACCAATGTATGAACGTTACATCATATACTGTTACCACTGTATGTAAATTACATAATATCCCTGTAAGCTGTATAGTAAATTAATAATATCCTGTTAATGCTGTATGTACATTACATAATTATCCGTTAATGCGTATGTACATACATGTCATATCCTTTTAAACGTGGTATGTACTTACAGTCATATACCTGTTTAAATAAACACTGTTTGTACAGTTACATACTATCCTGTTATCCGTTATTGTACATGCACAGTTCTATCATATCCTGTTAATGATGTATATACATGACATCATAGCCTGTTAATTCTGTATAAACATTACATCATATCCTGTTATCACTGAATGAAACATTACATCATATCCTGTTATCCACTGTAGTGTTATATTACATCATATGCCCTGTTTAAAACTGTATGTACATTACATATATCCTGTTAATGAACGTAGTATCAGTTACATCACTATCATTAATAACGTGGTATGTACATTACATCACATCCCTGTTAACACACTGTTTGTACATTACATAATATTCTGTTAGATGCCGTATGTACATTCACATCATATCCTGTTAATGATGTATAGTACATGACATCAATATCCTGTTAATTCTGTATAAACACTTACATCATATCCTTTGACACTGTATGTACATTTACATAATATCCTTTTAAACACTGTTTGTACAGTTACATCATTCCTGTTAATAACTGTATGTAACATTAATCATATCTTGTTAACGTTATGTGCATGTGCATCATATCCTGTTATAATGTATATACATGACATCATATCCTGTTAATTCTGTAATAAACATTACATCATATCCTTTTGACACTGTATGTACATTCTCATATCATGTTAACGCTGTCTGTACATTACATCGTATCCTGTTAACACTGTATGTACATTACATATATTCTGTTAATGTTAATGCTGTAGATGTACATTGCATCATATTTGTTAATATAGGTATGTACTTACATAATACTCTGTTATTGGCAGTGATGTACAGTTACATATATAACCTTTTAACACTATGTACAATTACATCATATTCCTTTTAACACTGTAATGTACATTACATAATATCCTGTTAACACTGTAGGTACATGACATCATGTCCTAGTTCATGCAAACCTTCTATTCTCTGAATTTGCATCAAGGGCATTGATTTTCTCCTGTATATCGATGTCATCAGTATCATGGATAGCCAACTAAATAGATAACTCAGGATAACAAATATTTCAAGTACAATAATAATTGATCATGAAATTGTATTAAACTTTTAAACAATGTATACTTACATTCAGACCGACAGACAGACAGACCAGACAGACCAGACAGACAGACAGACAGACAGACAGACAGACAGACAGACAGACAGACAGACAGACGACAGACGAGACAGACAGACAGACAGACAGACAGACAGACAGACAGACAGACAGACAGACAGACACAGACAGACAGCAGCCACACACACACACACACACACAACACCACACACACACACACACACACACACACACACACACACACAGCACACACACAACACACACACCCCTCTATAAACCACACTCCCATCCACCACCGCATGTCTCTACATTGCATGTTCCCAGCCCAGCCTATAACGCATGTGCCCAGTCAGTGAGAGTGACATCTTGTCCACATGGACCCTGAATAGCCTTGGCTCTGTACCCCACCAGCAGGTCTCCCAGCCATCCAGGGAGATCAGTGGCTTCTCTACCCAGAAAAGGGCCTCCATATGCAGAGAGCAGAGTGAGACATCTCACCTAACACCCACTATCTGGGGAAGTGGACAGAGAGCCAGAACGGGCATGGGCTGGACAGGGCTGACAGAGAGATTTTGAAACAGTGAGACTCAGGCAAGGAACGGATGGACGGAACAAACATGAATGGACAGATAGATGGCTGGATGCATGGATGGATAGATGGACAGAGCAATGGATGGACGGTAGGAGAGAGGGAAAAACAGAATGATTGAATCATACATCAGTAGCAGTATTCCCTCACAAGCCATAAAGCAACAGAAACATCAATACCTCTTAAAGTTTAGAGGTGCCCTGAGCCATGCTCAGCTGGTTAAAGTAATTCCCCTCGCTAAAGGGAACCTTACCCCCCGCCTCTCTGTCCCAACCCCAATCAGACCACTTCCCCTATAACCCACTCACTCTGAGATGTGGCATGTGTGCACACTTGCCTGCGTCTGTGCATGCTTGTGTGTGTCTTTGCCTGACTGTTTTAGACTGCCATCCTCTTTCATATCTATAAGACAAATTCATCCAAAACCAATATCCAGAAGATACTCCAGATATATCCAGACACAGCTTTTGATTGAATATCACTAAGCAATTCAACAGCCAACACCCACTGTCCATCCCAACTAATATCAGCCACATAACAATCACCCCCACTGGAAACAAGTCAATACCCCTAGTGTAACGTAGCATGAAAAATGCAAAGTGATATTTCCAACAGGTTGCTGCTTACAGCCCAATGACATTGACTCGAC
This sequence comes from Salvelinus sp. IW2-2015, assembly GCF_002910315.2. Classification (NCBI taxonomy): domain Eukaryota; kingdom Metazoa; phylum Chordata; class Actinopteri; order Salmoniformes; family Salmonidae; genus Salvelinus; species Salvelinus sp. IW2-2015. The sequence goes on from NC_036870.1 coordinate 23,622,193, forward strand.
CGACCTTAATCAAAATATTGCACAGTAATCACAGTAGTCATTACTGAGGTGTAGCCAGTAATTATAACCTCTCCATAGGTCGTGTGTGTGTGTGAATTGTGTGTGTGTGTGTGATTTAGTGTGGTGTGTGTGTGGTGTGTGTGTGTGTGTGTGGTGTGTTGTGTGTGGTGTTGTGTGTGGTGTGTGTGTGTGTGAGAGTCCAGTGCATTAGCGTGTGTGTGTTTTCAAACCTAGCCAGGTCACTTAAGATCCACTGCGAAATTTGACTCCCATCAAGGTAAGCAGGACGTCTGGAGATTAGTTAAAAACTGGCTACTAGGGGCAACGGTAAGCGCTATTACCATCAAGTAGACTTTGGGTTTGTTAGGGCATTGTGGACCGAAATAGTTCACAATGGAGCTGCGAACTCCAGCTCCGAGGGTCACATGTTCAATCCCAGTGCTAGGCACTAATTTGTATTTTTTTAACCCAAACCTCAATCAGAATTCATGCCTGAATTTAACTGTGGAGTTGTTATTGTAACCCTATCATAAACCTTAACCATTAACTAAACCATTAACTAAACCACTAAACTTAACCTTTGCAATTTGACATGTATGGACAAGCATCATAACCCTTACCTTAACCATTCGGAATGAATGCCTAAACTTAATCGTCGATATTTGATGTTTATGGACAAACGTAGGGTTCTGCAGTGAGACTGTGAGAGCGTGTGGTCCAGACCACCCCAGACCACCCCTAATTCTCAGTGTAGTGAGAATTAGAAGTCACTAAGTTGTAAGCAAGGTGCAGGCTACAACATTGTAATTGAAAACTCTGACTGATAAGCGGAAGGTACAATATTGCAATTTGCACAAATGTGAATTGTTCTAGCTTAAATAGGTATTTGGTAGAATGTGAAACACATATTGTTTTCTTTAAAAAAATGGCAATGAAATCCAACAACATGGTTTCCACTCAAAATGTACAGACTCAAATTGTCTAGTTTTTGTTGTTGTTGTAAATGATATATTTGGAAACAGTAGGGAGGACATAAAAACAGACTTTTCAACAGAAAAGCTTATCTCAGTGTGAAGATATTTAAACTATGATTTTGTTCATTCCACCTTTCACACCAGTGTTCAAAGAAAGACAACAGTGGGTTGTAGCTGCCTTGTTTTGAGCTGCCGAGTGGATCAACACAGGCAAAGAATGAAACGCTATCAAATGGATGCTAATATGTGCCTCATGCTGAACAGCTTAGCGCATTTGATAATGCGAAACGCAAGATTGTGGATTGTTGTTTGTGTTCATGTGTTGTTGTCATAACAACTCAGGACATTGCAATGGTAAATCCTCTCCGCTTAAGGTGAGATCAAAGCATGAAATAATAATGTCACCAAATGACCAAGCCTGTTTAATAAACATGGAAGTGGAAGCGCATTGACACGTGACATTGTTCCCAAGTGCGCGCACACACACACACTTGCAAAAACACAAACACACACAAGCGTGGCGAGGCACTTGGATGAGCTAAGGCCTGCTTAGGTAGAGTAATATAATGTGGGTTCACAGGTATTACTGATTCCATTTCTACAGGCAATACACAGAAACTTATTTAATAGCAGATTTCCGATTCTGGTGGTGTATTGAGTTGGTCCTGTATGAACAAATTGTGTGTGTTAATTGGACTTCTTAACACAGAGAAGTAGGGTAGCAAGTAGCCTAGTGGATAACGTGTTGGGTCAGTAACCAAAAGGCACTGGTTCAACTACCTGAGTCGAAAAGTGAAAAGGGCCGACCATGTGAAACAACACATTTCACTACACCTATCCAGTGTATGTGCCAATACAACATAAATACACTGAGTGTACAAAACATTAGGAAAGGGGGTGCAACTCAATATTAGGAATGCGTTCCTAGTGCTTTCAGTGTATATACTACTATGGCTGACTTTTTAAATATGATTTCTGATTGAAATCATGGGGAGTTAGATTACTGCCCTCTAATGTCTAATATAAATACAGTACCTTATACTGGGTCCCACAGAGCGGCACATGCATGCCAACATAGACACACTTATGTATACATACAGAAGACCTTGTCCATCATATATCAATCATGATTGCTTGACATACACAACATACAACATTGCACATATTCTCTCTCTCTCTCTCTCTCTCTCTCTCTCTCTCTCTCTCTCTCTCTCTCTCTCTCTCTCTCTCTTCCTCGTCTCGTCTCTCCTCTTCTTTCTCTCTCCTCTCTCCTCTTCTCTCTCTCTCTCTCTCTCTCCTCTCTCTTCCTCTCTCCTCTCTCTCTCCTCTCTCCTCTCTTCTCTCTCTCTCTCTCTCTTCTCTCCTCTCTCTCTCTCTCTCTCTCATCTCTCTCTCTTCTCTCTCTTTCTCTCCGCTCTCTCTCTCGCTCTCGCTCTCTCTCTCTCATATTAGTTTTCCCCTGTGATAAAACATACCATCTGAGTCCCTCTTCTCTCTCTCGCACACAGCCCTCTGTAGCTTTTGTCTGTCCCACCAGGGGCTTGGCTTAATTTACAGCCGGTGTGTATGCAGCTTTTGTAGTGCCACCATAGCATTGATCCGTGTTACACTTAAAGAGTGCAATTAGCAGATCAATAGACACAATGGGGAACAGGGGGAGCGCTCTAGTCATTATTTGTTGGACGTTGAAAAAAATGTTGAAACAACAACAATGCCCCAACACACACAGGCCTCTATTCTCTTATTGGCTCTCGTCACAGATTCATTCAGGCATCGACTGGGCCACCTGTGTGGTCTTGATGCAAATGAGCTGCAGTAATTGCTTCCAGGTAGACAAGCCACTGAAGGTGTGTTTACTAAGCTGAGATAAAACATATTTAATTATGCTAATTCAGTGACAGGGCTAGCCTGCGTGCACTGTGTCGTATAATTATACGTAAGGGGCAATTTAAAAAAATCTATTTTGATATCTTGAATGGTCAGTCCTTGCATCCATAGCTCTGTTTATGAATTTGGGAGCGGGTACATTTCTTCAGCCCATCCCTCAGCTCTTTACCAGAACAAGGGACAGGGAAACGGGAGGATTTGTTATTGTTTCTATTGCTGATTGCCGCTTCAAAGCTACTGCAATACATTGAATGCATTTAATGAAGCAGTGTGACAGTTGAGTCCTGTAGTA
>NC_036870.1:23626920-23639750 GCF_002910315.2 Salvelinus sp. IW2-2015
ACTGTCTGTGATTAACCGCATTGTGTTGCACGCTACAAGGCACAATTAACACATTAAACTCTAAGTGATTATTGAAGAGGAAAGTGCCAGCAAAAATCCACTCGTTGAGGACGTTGCACGGAAATGAAGTGTGTGCTAAAATTGAATCAGTGTTGTTGACAAGTGAAATGCTTGTGGTAATTTAATTCAGCTTTTTAGGGTGTGTCCCAACTAAGTAACAGGTGGCACTTTATAATTTGGCGAGTGAACTGTAGCAAGGGGACACGACATTATGTTTTCTAGCTATTAAGGTTTTTTTTTTTTTTGCAAGCTAACGACAATAAGAAGAGGTAGAAGCATGAAGGAATAGTGAAGAAATTAAAGAAACCAATGCTAACAGAAAATAGAGTTGACAAAAAGCAGTGTTAATGGCTTCCTGGTTTAACTTTGACCATGTGACCTCCATCTCTTTCTCAGAAGTATTGAAGTGTATTTTCCCTCCCTCCCTCCCTCCCTCCCTCCCTCCCTCCCTCCCCTCCCTCCCCTCCCTCCCTCCCTCCCTCCCTCCCTCCCTCCCTCCCTCCCTCCCTCCCTCCCTCCCTCCCTCCCTCCCTCCCTCCCTCCCTCACTTCACTCCCTCCCTCCCTCCCTGCCTTCCCTCCACTCCACGCACACACGCAAACGCACTGTGATAATCCAATGGCACTGAGTCTTGGTGTCAGGAGACAGAGATGTAGGGAGGTGTGTGTGTCTTAGTCCTGTTCCAAACCTATTCTCTACCACACACAGGCTTCTCATTGTGGTGGTCAGGAGGCCTGCTGCTGTGTGGAACCATCTCCAGAGAACACGGAACAGCCAGGCAGGAACAGAACAGTCACACTGGTACGGATTTGGGGGATTTGGGATGCTGACGCAGACACACACACTTCTCACAGACCGGCGCTTATGCACGCATTCCCACGCGCACACACACACGCACACGCACACACACGCACACACAGAGAGAGAGAGAGAGACACAGAGACATACATAATGACACACACACACACACAGAGAGAGAGACACAGAGACATACATAATGGCTCAAACATAATACACACTTATACACACACACACCTGCCGACAAAGACACAAACACATTTCAAAGAAAAAAAATAAAGGACAAAGACAGAGGGAGGTAGAGAGGGAGAGAGGGAGGTAGAGAGGGAGAGAGGGAGGGAGAGAGGGAGGTAGAGGGAGAGAGGGAGGTAGAGAGGTGGAGAGAGAGRGAGAGAGGGAGGGAGGGTGGAGGGAAGTGAGTCTGTCATCTTACCTTCTTTTAAGTACTTTATCTCAGCTAACCACATTGGTTTTATTAATGTAACTGCATCAATAGGGGTCTGAAGGGCGGAGCAGCCACCGACTCCCTATCAGGAACTTTCTTAGCACACATATATACAGGAGAGAGGGAGGATCCTCTGTTTAATAAAGAAAAGAAAAGGAAGAGGGAAAAGAAAATACACTAGTTTATTTGATTTGATTGATTGCTTTTCCAAAAAACAAAGGACCAAAAAAAACAGTACTGTTCACATCTCAATTGTTTCGTTTTTTTTATTTATATGACTGAGGCATGGAGGAAGAAGATAAGGACAATGAAAGAATACAAGTAATGGTTTCCAGCTCTGATTTGATTGTTGTTCAAATAACGGAGAAGCTAAAAAAAAATAAGAAAAAGAGGCGGGAAAACATGAAAAAGGATACTGTGACTGGGTTAGCATTTCAATAACAACACAGAATGGATGGAATGAGTAAAATAACAATAATATTCTCTTTCTGATTGGAGTTGTTTAAGGCTTAAGTCAAGGTTTAATTCCCTTAAAACAACTCCTATCTACTGGACTGTGAGAGTGGCGTTCGCAAAACCGCTTTTCCCCAGAATTCCGTTCTTCCTCACTTCATTAGACGGGAGGGTGTTATTGTTCTGGAAGGCTTCAGAAACATGTGTCACAGACGAGTGTCTGAATGTCAAGTCGAGGCGGTCTGTCCCCTGTGGGTCCCTTTATACACAAACCTCCTGAAGCTGATTAGCCAAACGTAGAGGAAGTCACTTAATACGAGAACAAATATTAACCTTCGRATTCACATTCCGGCGTTTTCCCCTTGGTTTCTTTCTTACATGATTAGATTTCTCAATGTGTTAATCTTTACACTGTGTTACAATTGGCATTCCTTTTTCTATTCTGAAGATCCAGGTCAACAAGGAAAGGCTGCATGTACTTGCCATTTACCTGAGACACATAGAAGCACATGTCATTATCTTTGGTTGTAGTCTATTGGTTGGTTATAAGATGATTATTTTCCTGCCATCCTGGTCTTTTCTCCTATACTCATGTATATCTGGCAGCTGTTATCTAATGCCTGCTTTTAGATAGGGATAGGCATTTTAAATGATTTTACTACTAGAATAATATCATGACATTTGTTAAGATATCCGGATAGTGTAAAAAGAAAAGAAAAACATTGCTGTGACTCTCGACTAATCAGAATGATGCAAATGCTCATCGCAGAGGTAAACAGCAAACATCTTGGTTTTCTCCGATAGTTTGGCGAGCAGCAACAACGAAAGAGAAGTCTGATTTTCACCATGATAGAACTGATTCTGTTACCAAAACGTTTTCTGGTGAGTGTTTTGCAGTAATCTGTGTCAGGTATTGTGGAAAGTCTGTTAGGTGAGCACCTGTAATTGCTTTTTGAAGTGGGGAAAACAGCATGTCGACGTTAGGACAGCCTGGAGGGCTACATACACAGCAGTAGTGCAGCAGAAACTCAGTAGCTCAATGTACCATTATAAAAAATACTTTCAAAAGTTTGTTGTTTTATTAAATGAAGACTTTAAAATGTCATGGTACATTCTCTTAAAAATGGCACAAGGATAATTTTATTTAAAAACAACATTTGCATTGTTAAAATAGGCCTAAATGAACACTCACTTAAGTAATTGAATACTAAAGTCAATTCGTATATCCAGATATTTGAATGAACGTGCCCATCCCTACTGTAAAAATGTTTTTTAGTCTTTGAATATTAGCTACTTTAACCTTACATTAACTCGAACACGTTATCAATACGTTACACTCCCCATACATGATTTAATTCTGTTTTGGAGATGTACTGCATTTTTTCTCTACCTCATTTTTATTACGGAGCAAACGGAACAAAACGGAGCAAAATGTCCTTCCTATGCTAAACCTTGATGGTACAGCTTCAAAAAGGGATTCAAACCAACTGACCTTCTTCAGTCTCTGGACATAAGCCACTTCAACCTTTTTTTCCATACATTTAGCTCAAGCACTACTTTCTTCCCCCTACATTAGCTGCATCTGTATGTCACCTACGGTACATACTGCACATTAGGCTGGTACTTTTACATACATCTCCAGATATCTACTGCAGTCGGCATCAGAACATTTGACTGTGATCGTCATCCACGTACATTTACATTGATCTTGAATACTTCGACTGTCATCTAAAAAAATATATGAACACTTACTGTTCCCAATTACACTGACATCGTATCTCTCTTCGCTTAGAGAGCAAGCTGCAATGCTGTCTCCATGCAATCGCAGCTGATCGTACAACCCACTTCAGCTCGCATTGCCGCTCAAGGAGTTGCACTCTGTGACATGTTGATTGCTTGCTTTTTGTATCCATTTTTTCATATATTCAATTGGTTCATACACGTTCATAATGTTTTCTTGTGCCTTTTATGTGTATTTTTGTTGAATCTATTATCTGCTTTTGTATTTTGCTTAATTGTAAAATAGGTTTTGAGAAACTTTCTGTGGTAATGAGATTTTCCTGATATCATGTGACCTAACCAGGAACATCTTTGATGAGCAGCTGTAGCCTAAAATTGAAGCCCAGAGATTCCCTGGTTAATAGCTCTTGGCCATATTAACACATAAAAAAAAAATGTCCTCTGTCTTCTTTTTTTAAGTGGTGGCTGTTGTTGTTGTTCCACTGATTTCATTCTGCCGGTGTAGTCGTGCCCAAGAGGACGCCGTTTGATGTCAGAATTGGTATCTCGACATTGCAACGGTGGAGGTGTGAAACAGGAAATTAGATTTGTAGACACTCTAACACCAAAAGCCTGAGGATGGGACTGATTGCTGCGTCGAGTTAGCCACTAGATTGCTCCGCCTTGCTTGTCGACACTACCTGGTGTTTTCAATATAGATTGCCTTGTTTCTTTTAACACAGGCTGTGAATTGTCAGGAAAACAAACCCCTCCGCTCCTCACCGCTCGTGACCCAGGGCCACTAATATCCAAGGCGTTAGTGAAGCTGATGTGACATTTGAAATAGCAGACTGCCTTGGAGAGATGTTGATGCATAGTCCTTGATATGTATAAGGACTACATACATTTGAAAGCCATGTAAAAAAAACATGTTCAAACCCACGTAGACATCCAGAGATGAAAATGTCCACCACCGCAGGCTGATATGTCAAACCACATAGCCTGTGTTCGTTGATCTAAGCTGGCAGGCAGGGACATTCTTTGTATTAGTATTGTGCTTATGAGGACATAATAAACGGCTTATACATGTGTATTTTGTCTACTGTAAAAATCCCTACACAAATGAAGACAAAAGTATTTCAGCGGCCTTATTAATCTGGCAATAGGGGGAAAAAAGCAATATGGCCATGGAATAATGAATAATCAGCTCTCTCTCCCTCTCAGTTAAACAGTCTATGTTCTTATCAATGTCACAGCCTCTGCTCACATTCGGTCCCAGCTCCTTCTCAGTCCCTCCCCACCAGAGAACTAGACAATGAACAAGCTGAAACAAGAATATCAGTGWTGTGGGAGAAGAGATTGATCTCTGATCAGTTAAAGGTATCCTCAGTAGCAGGCGATAGTAGCTTTGTATGTTTTGACCTAACAATTTTTTCATCAGAGGCAGTGCATATCAGGAAGACATCTAAACTCCCTCAAATAATCCAAAAATGTATTTTCAAGGTGTTTCAGAGCATTTGTCTTTTATGTGCCAGTGACTAGCAAATCACTGCTTTGGCTCTTTCTCTCTCACCAATATTGAGAGYGAGAAAGARAGTGGTACTGTATCTAACTTTAGAGAATCACCAATATTGAGAGCGAGAAAGAGGGTGGTACTGTATCTAACTTTAGAGAATCACCAATATTGAGAGCGAGAAAGAGAGTGGTACTGTATCTAACTTTAGAGAATCACCCATTATTGATGGAGAGAACGAGAGAGCAGTACTGTATTTAACTTTAGCATATTACCCACAATGAGAGAGGCGGTACTGTATCTAACTTTAGCATATCACCCATATTGAGAGAAAGAAAGAGAGAGCGGACTGTATCTAACTATAGCATATCACCCATATTGAGAGAGAGAAAGAGAGAGCAGTACTGTATCTAAACTTTAGCATATCACCCACATTGAGAGAAAGAAAGAGAGAGCGGTACTGTATCTAACTTTAGCATATCACCCATATTGAGAGAGAGAAAGAGAGAGCAGTACTGTATCTAACTTTAGCGTATCACCCATTATTGAGAGAGAGAAAGAGAGAGCGGTACTGTATCTACCTTTAACGTATCACCCATGTTGAGAGAGCGGTTCTGTATCTACCTTTAGCATATCACCCATTTTGAAAGAGAGAGCGGTACTGTATCTAACTTTAGCAATATCACCCACATTGAGAGAGAGAACGGAGAGAGTAATACCTGTGTCTACCTTTAGCATATCACCCACATTTAAAAGAGCGGTTACTGTATCTACCTTTAGCTAATCACCCGCATTGAGAGAGAGAAGAAAGAGAGAGCGTAGGGCTATCATACCATATTGAGAGAGAGAAAGAGAGAGGGTACTGTAATCTTAACTTTAGCATATCAACCCACATTAGAGAGAAGAGAGAGAAAGCGAGAGTGGTACTGTATTTAACTTTAGTGTTAGCATATCACCCAAACTATGAGAGAGAGAAAGAGAAAGGGGTACTGTATCTAACTTTAGCATATCACCCATATTGCAGAGAGAGAACGAGAGAGCGGTACTGTATCTAACTTTAGCATATCACCCACATTGAGAGAGAGAGGAGAAAGCGAGAGTGGTACTTTATTAACTTTAGTGTTAGCATATCACCCAAACTGAGAGAGAGAAAGAGAAAGCGATACTGTATCTCTCTTTAGCATATCACCCACGTTGAGAGAGAGAACGAGAGAGGTACTGCATCTAACTTTAGCATATCACCCACATTGAGAGAGAGAACGAGAGAGGTATTGTTCTAACTTTAGCATATCACCCAAATTGAGAGAGAGAGAGAGAGAGTGTTACTGTAGCTACATAGCATATCACCCACATTGAGAGAGAGAGAAAGAGCGGTACTGTATCTAACTTTAGCATATCACCCATATTGAGAGAGAGAATGAGAGAGCGCGTAATTATCAACTTTAGCATATCACCCACATTGAGAGAGCAGTACTGTATGTACCTTAGCATATCACCCATGTTGAGAGAGAGAGAAAGAAAGAGCGGTACTGTATCTAACTTTAGCATATCACCCACATTGAGAGAGCGGTACTGTATCTACCTTTAGCATTATCACCCATAATTGAGAGAGAGAAAGAGAGAGTGGGACTTTAGCTACCTTTAACATATCACCCACATTGAGAGAGAGAACAAGAGAGTGATACTGTCTCTACCTTTAGCATAATCACCCACATTGAGAGAGCGGTACTGTATCTACCTTTAGCATATCACCCACATTGAGAGAGAGAGAAATGAGAGAGCGGTACTGTATCTAACTTTAGCATATCACCCACATTGAGTGAAGGTACGAGAGAGTGATACTGTGTCTACCTTTAGCATATTACCCACATTGAGAGAGAGAACGAGAGAGCAGTACTGTATCTAACTTTGACATATCACCAATATTGAGAGAGAGTAAGAGAGAGCGGTATTGTATTTAACTTTAGAATATCACCCAAACTGAGAGAGAGAAAGAGAGAGCGGTACTGTTAGCTATATTTAGCATATCACCCACATTGAGAGAGATAACGAGAGAGTGATACTTTGTCTAACTTTAGTATATCACCCACAATGAGAGAGCGGTACTGTATCTAACTTCAGCAATATCACCCAAAATTGAGTGAGAGAGAAAGAGAGAGACGGGTACTGTATGTAACTTTAGGGTATCACCCATATTGAGAGAGAGAAAGAGAGAGTGGTACTGTATCTAACTTTAGCATATCACCCACATTGAGAGAGAGACGAACGGAGAGCGGTACTGTATCTAACTTTAGCATATCACCCACAGTTGAGAGAGGAGAGAGAGAGACGGTACTGTATCTAACTTTAGCATATCACCCACATTGAGAGAGAGAGGAAAGAGATTTCGGTACTGTATCTAACTTTAGGGTATACCCACATTGAGAGAGAGAAAGAGAGAGCGTACTGATCTAACTTTAGCATATCACCGACATTGAGAGAGAGAACGAGAGAGCTGTAATGTATCTAACTTTAGCATATCACCCAAACTGAGAGAGATAACGAGAGGGTGATACTGTGTCTACCTTTAACATATCACCCACTTGAGAGAGCAGTACTGTATCTAACTTTAGCATATCACCCACATTGAGAGGGAGAAAGAGAGGAGCGGTACTGTATCTAACTTTAGCATAACACCCACGTTGAGAGAGAGAATGAGAGAGCGGTACTGTATCTAACTTTAGCATATCCCCCCATATGAGAGAGAGAACGAAGAGAGTGATACTGTGTTCTACCATTAACATATCACCCCACATTGAGAGAGCAGTACTGTATCTAACTTTAGCATATCACCCACATGAGAGAGAGAAAGAGAGAGCGGGTACTGTATCTAACTTTAGCATATCACCCACGTTATTGAGAGAGAGAATGAGAGAGCGGTACTGTATCTAACTTTAGCATATCACCCACATTGAGAGAAAGAAAGAGAGAGCGGTACTGTATCTACCCTTAGCACATCACCGACATTGAGAGAGAGAACGAGAGAGCGGTAATGTATCTAACTTTAGCATATCACCCAAACTGAGAGAGATAACGAGAGAGTGATACTGTGTCTACCTTTAACATATCACCCACATTGAGAGAGCAGTACTGTATCTAACTTTAGCATATCACCCACATTGAGGAGAGAGAACGAGAGAGCGGTACTGTATCTAACTTTAGCATATCACCCATATTGAAGAGAGAGAAAGCGAGAGCGGTACTGTATCTAACTTTAGCATATCACCCACAATGAGAGAGAGAACGAGAGAGCGGTACTGTATCTAACTTTAGCATATCAACCATATTGAAAGAGAGAAAGCGAGAGCTGTACTGTATCTAAATTTAGCACATCACCCACATTGAGAGAGCGAACGAGAGAGGTATTGTATCTAACTTTAGCATATCCCCCATATTGAGAGAGAGAGAGAGAGAAGAGAAAGAGAGAGCGGTACTGTATCTAACTTTAGCATATCACCCACGTTGAGAGAGAGAATGAGAGAGCGGTACTTGTATCTAACTTTAGCATATCACCCAAAATGAGAGAGATACGAGATAGTGATACTGTGTCTACCTTTATCATATCCCCCATATTGAGAGAGAGAACGAGAGTGGTACTGTATCTAACTTTAGTGTATCACTCACATTGAGAGAGAGAGAATGAGAGATCGGTGCCATATCTACCTCTAGCATATCATCCACATTGAGAGAGCGGTACTGTATCTAACTTTAGCATATCACCCACATTGAGAGAGAGGAAAGAGAGAGTGGTACTGTATCTAACTTTAGCATATCACCCATATTGAGAGAGAGAAAGAGAGTGGTACTGAATACATTGTATGGATAACATACCCTCCCTCTCAACACACAAACACACACACACACACACACACACACACACACATACATACATACATACACACACACACACACAAACCACTTCCTCATTCTCTATTGCTAACAGAAACGCACTGTTGACTAAAATCACTTCAGAATCAGAATAACTATTGTTATTTTTTCATAATCCCCAACCGCTTAGAAAAATTGTCAGTGGTAACCCACAGTTTACTCGCCAGCATGACCACACAAACACCCATACACACTACTCACACAACACGTTGATCTTTAGCATAGAAAAGCACCTCTTAGGCCCAATCAAGTCCTGAAAAACACAATGGTCCCATCTAGCTCGTTCTGATGTCTCTCCTCTAAAATAGATCTGAAATTAAAGCTTGTGAAACTATAAACAAGCTCATTTTCCCTCTGCCGCAGCTGTCCTGGCTGCGCCTGATTGCTTTGTGAGCGCTGTTTAATTGCCAATTAGGCCGGGACCAGGACAGCAATCACAATAGGTAGGTGTGTTTGTTGGTGTGGGTTGTGTGTGTTGTGTGGTGTGTGTGTGTGTGTTTGTTAGGTGGTGTGTTTGTTGGTGTGAGTGAGTGAGTGAGTGAGTGTGTAGTGTGTCTGTGTGTGTGCGTGTGTGTGCAAGAGTGTGAGTGTCAGAAGACAGAGTTAGTTTGTTTAGTCCTTAAAGCACGCACACACACACACACACACACACACACACACACACACACACACACACACACACACACACACACACACACACACACACACACACACACACACACACACACACACACACACACACACACACACACACACACACACACCACACACACACACACACACACACACACACACACACACACACACACACACAGCTTAGAGAGAGACAACGGGAGGTAAACAAAGACTCTAACAAACCCACTTACTTTCCCAATATTACATCTTAAGCTCTAAGTTGAGAACAGTGCAACTCTTGCCCAAAGGGGCTCAGACCTGGGATATGTATTATTCTGACCTCTGTGCCAAATGACTTAGAGCTGAAAATGCCTCTCTAACATAAGGTAATGGAGTTGACTATTACAGAGTGATCAACGTTCCCATTCCCTCTGTGAACATGCATCTGGCAACATAAGAGCTATCGGCATCAAACACCTGTCGTCACAGCGAAGCTCTATCAGACAAACATAAGGTAGAGTATTTCAACAGTACAAAGTAGTATTGTTTATGCATCTGGCACAAGGTTTTGGATGGTAACATTGTTATCACACGGTGACAGTCCACTCACGTATTGGACAGCTTGGAAAAGATATTCATGAAATGTATTGGAGAGGATAAACGTATTGGTTGGATTTGATTTCTACTTAAGTCCACTATTTCCCTGATGCTTAATTTTCCAAGCATACAGTGTACATTACAATGGAAATCACATACTATCTTGCCCACTGACTTTGTTGTTGTGCTTCTTTGGGATTCATTGACAAAAACCTCACCCAAAAGTTTTATACCACTTAATTATCGATTGTATTTCATTTGTGGAACTAAGAACCTAAAATGATCTATGCTGCTTACAACACATTGCATTAGACAACTCTGGTAAATACTAGCTGAAATAGGACTGTCAAATATAAAATGATCCTTGTAGTTTGTTGTGTCACACCGTTTCATCACTCTCACACTTGTTATGAATGAGGATTGGTGTACTTTTAGCATATGCAGTGTGATTTAGCTTTATAATTACCTAGGCACAATTACTGTCCCCTCTGTCTGTGAGACATAAAGGTGGAAGGTACCTGTTTCAATGTAATGATCTAAGATGCATACAGTCACCGTTCTATAAAAACAGTGCTTCAACTGGGTTGGGTCAACACTTACAATAAATGTTGAATGAGTTTGATAATGTTGTTCTCATTTGTCATATGTAGGCAACGCTAATACCCCAAATAAGTTCTGCTCGCTAGATTGTCCTTCTCACAGGCTCATCTGTCATCTGTTATAGCACCATGAAGTAAAACATGAGAATCCTTAATGAATGAATATTCTCAAGCAACTTATTTGTATGTATTTAYATAACCTCTTGGGGACTTTAATGCACACAGTTCTGCTGGAATAACGTTTGATCCAGCTCCCGGAGAAACATATTGATGTGGCTGGTGGAGTGATTCCATGTTKGCCCTGAGCATGAAGCTAATACCTGATCATGTCCCAATAACGTTTGATAAACACATTTATGAACTACACAAAGATTGTTTGCTAGCTCATATAAACTCCCTACAGAATGCATGTGAATGGGTTGAGCTAAGCAGGTAATCCTCTATAGTTTACTAGGCTGGGGCTGATTCCCTCCTTTTAAAAAGCATTTCCTGAATGTGGAATCTCAACATTATTAAAGGTAACTTCAATAGCAGATGAAAGCTCACAGATGATCCAAACATTCCCGCTTCCCTCTTCTGAGCAGTTTTCCAATGATGACATGTGTTCTAATCACTGGATCACGTCTCAACTGACGCTCAGACGAACATCAAAGGTCCCGCCAGGCAGGCGATGGAAGGTACACTATTAGATTTTTTTTTTCCTAAAGCGTTCTTTGGCTATCCCCATAGGAGAACCCTTTTGGATTCCAGGTAGAACTCTTTTAGTTTCCATTCCCCAGAGGGTTCTACATGGACCCCAAACGGTTCTCCTATGGGAACAGCCGAAGAACTCTTTAAGGTTCTAGATAGCACCTTTTTTTCTAAGAGTGTAAGAGAGGAGGGAATGGATAAACTGGATATGGATAAACACTTCCTGAATTGGGCAGAATGCAAAAAAAAAGATAAAAGGGAAAACACCATTTGACACTTCCTCCTCCAGACCCTGATTTGCAAAGCACTCTGGGATACGTTCCTTGTCAAGGAGCCTCTCAAACACTTTGAATGGACTGATCCTTTGAGGATAAAGCACAGAAAGATATTTTTATATATTTTATATATACTGCATGTAAGAGTCAATGGGGAGACTAGGGGGAATAGTAAGAGTGTAGGGTCTCAGTGAGAACCCTGGCTGGTATGATGCATTTTTGATGATATTAATAGATTTTTGAGGCACTGAGGAGCCTGACCTAGTTACAGGCCTGTGTGGAATGGCTCCAGTGCAGCGGTACACTACACTGTGCTGATGACGCTAAAATGTGATGTGTAGCATTGTGTAGTACAGTATACGAGACGTTCGCTATAGGTAACGAATGGCTGAGTGCTGTACACCGTGCTGGCTAAATTGTATGTACTGACGGCTGTTTGCCGGGCAACTTGAATGTCTACAATTGCCGCTGTCACGACTTCTGCCGAAGTTGGTCCGCTCCTTGTTCGGGCGCCGTTCGGCGATCGACGTCACCGGTCTTCTAGCCATCGCCGATCCACCTTTCATGTTCCATTTGTTTTGTCTTGTCTTCCCACACACCTGGTTTCAATTCAATCTTTACATGTTGTGTATTTAACCCTCTGTTCCCCCCATGTCCTTGTCCGGAATTGTTTATTGTAGTGCTTGTGCACGTTATGCTGGTGTGTAACGGGTTTTGTTTACCCATTGATTTATTGTTCTGTTTACGGTGGTTTTGTTTATTAAAACTGCGCCGTTTGTAAATCAGTTTTTTGCTCTCCTGCGCCTGAACTTCTCTTGCCGCAGTATCGCCACCAGCCTACAGGCCGCCTACAATAACTAAAATGTAGTTTCCTCCATCTAACTAGTTATTCAGCATATTTGAGCTAGCCAGCTTTGTAAGTAAAATAATTGATTGATCAGTTGAGTCATTTTTGCTACAATTTATTGATTGGTTATTGGTTTGATTTGTTGATTGATTAATTTGTGAGTGTTATAAGAGTGGGTGATGTTGACATGTTCTGTAGGATGTCAAAGCCTAATGTGGTCTCCATCTCCCAGGGTTTCCTCAATGTTCTGAAGTTGTTTTTGATCTTGTTCATCAACCCTGTTGTGTTTTTG
>NC_036870.1:23639850-23645481 GCF_002910315.2 Salvelinus sp. IW2-2015
AAGCTAAATACAATGTGTTTCATGTCTTTGATTATGCAAACATTTGTTATTGATATATTTCTCATTAAGAATAATGTTGGTTTAATTATATGGGTCAGCCTTGCGTTGGTCATGTGTTCTCTTATGGGTCAATGATTTTAATTAGAAATTATAGCAATGACGCTCTCTTCTCAACCCACTTCCAGTGCCTTTGGAAAGTATTTCAGACCTTGACTTTGTCCACATTTTGTTATGATCGTTTATTCTAAAATGGATTAAATAAACTATTTCCTCAGAATCTACACACATACAGCATAATGATAAAGCGATAAAAGGTTTTATAAATTTGGGCTTTCATATGGCCAGGAAGGTCATTGAGAATAACAATAGACAATAGTTATTGTTGCTGGTTTAGGGATGAAGATAGTGAAGGTTCATGAATGTTAAAGATGTGTTCACAGTGTGGATGTTGACAGAGGGGGATTAGAACCCCAAAGTAATAGTGGTACAACAGATCATAAAGGTCATTTAACATTCTGGTTTAGGGAGAAATAACTTTTTGGAAACCACTATTCACACTATGTACAGACATAGAAAACCATCACATCAAGGAGGTGTAACAGTGATGAATGGCTATTCAATGTACAACAGTATTCTTCTGTAACAAGCAATACCTGGTAATTATGTTTACATACATCCATGACTGAATGCTTTCATGAACTCCGTTAAAGGTTTTGTAAGTAAGTTGTAACAGGTCCTCATTCAGAAGTTTGAATTAACCTAAAGGCACCAAAACAAACGTTTAGAGAAGTTTGGAGATTATTCCACAAGAAAGGTGCTAAGAGCAGATTTACCTAACTCTGTACAGACCAAAGGAATTCCCAGAGCTAGCCATCCCTGAAACTGTGTATGATAACACCAACTCTTACCTCTAATGGTTATTGTAGATGTTAGCTACAGAGGGAGTTACTGTCAAAGAGCTTTATAAATGCAAAGAGAGCAATGAATGGACCTACGTGACCACAAAGAGGGTCAAGCCTACTTCCTGATGGAGAATACAGGGATGTGCACTGAACCTGTACCCATAATAAAACAAAGTGCACTATGGTCAAATGCATCTAATGGCTTTAATGAAGTGGCAGCTGCATTCATATAGATGATGTCACCACAGTCTAGGACCAGTAAGAACATCGATTGAATGATCTGCTTTGTACTATTAAGCAAGAGGCCTGACCTATTTCTATAGAAGAAGACCCTTTTCATACTCAGCATCTTAATTAACTAACTCATCAATATGTTTTTAAAATACAGCTTAATGTCTATACAGAAACCCAGCCTAAAACACCACCTCAGCATCTTAATTAACTAACTCATCCATATGTTTTTAAAATACAGCTTAATGTCTATACAGAAACCCAGCCTAAAACACACAACTCAGCATCTTAATTAACTCATCAATATGTTTTTAAAAAACAGCTAATGTCTATACAGACCCCAGCCTAAAACCCCAACTCAGCACTTAATTAACTAACTCATCAATATGTTGTTTAAAAACAGCTTAATGTCTATACAGAAACCCAGCCTAAACACAACTCAGCACTTAATTAACTAACTCATCAATATGTTTTTAAAAACAGCTTATGTCTATCAGACACCAGCCTAAAACCCCACTCAGCATAATTAACTAACTCATCAATATGTATTTAAAAGACAGCTATTAACATCAGATACACCATACAAGGTACATACACTTTATATTATTTTTGTGCAATCTAGAAAACAACATATATTCGTTTTTTTGTAATGTTGTAACGGGTTCGTCGTGTTTGTCTACGGGTCTCGTCCGTGTATTGTCATTACGGGTCTCGTCCCGTGTATTGTCATTACGGGTCTCGTCCCGTGTATTGTCATTAGGGGTCTCGTCCCGTGTATTGTCGTAACGGGTCTGTCCCGTGTATTGTCATTACGGGTCTCGTCCCGTGTATTGTTTGTAAGCGGTCTCGTCCGTGTATTGTCATTAGGGTCTCGTCCGTGTTTTGTCATTAGGTCTCGCGTGTATTGTCTTACGGGTTGTCCGTGTATTGTCATTAGGGTTCGTCCCTGTATTGTCATTACGGGTCTCGTCCCGTGTATTGTTGTAACGGGTCTCGTCCCGTGTTTTGTCATTACGGGTCTCGTCCCGTGTATTGTCATTACGGGTCTCGTCCGTGTATTTCTTCATTAGGGTCTGTCCGTGTATTGTAGTACGGGTTCGTCCCGTGTATTGTTTACGGGTCTCGTCCATGTATTGTCATTACGGGTCTCGTCCCGTGTATTGTCGTAACGGGTCTCGTCCCGTGTATTGTTACTATGGGTCTCGTCCTGTGTATTGTCATTACGGGTCTCGTCCCGTGTATTGTCATTACGGGTCTCGTCCCGTGTATTGTCATTACGGGTCTCGTCCCGTGTATTGTCATTACGGGTCTCGTCCCGTGTATTGTTACTATGGGTCTCGTCCCGGGTATTTATTAGAGGTTTACACCTCGCTCATTGTTTGGGTTACAGCCTCGTGTAAAATATACGTGTTTGCTTTGGGCTTCGTCCCCGTCATCTTTATGACGTACGCATCTGTGGGTAGAAAAAAACAAACTATTTTGTATTCCTGCGCCTGTCTCCGATCTTTATACAACGTGACACACTTCAATCATAAGAATCATTTTTGTGCACTCTAGAAAACAACATATACTTAGTTTTACACAGATTCAATAACAATTTAAGGTCAGTAAAGGTTTTCTGTAAAATAATGACAGCATACTGTAGTTCAGATAGAGKCTGATCAGCAGGGTGGGCAATATAGTACACAACTGTATTGTCTGCATACAGATGCAGGTAGCAGTTTATTTTGACAAAACAATATTGTTAATGTATACAATATAGTTGTTTATTATACATTATAACATATAAAACAATACCTAGGAACTAAAGATTTTATATGCAACATTTGAACAACAATTTGACCACCCTTGGGTTACGATGTATATGACATGACAAGATACTTTAGTCATCTTTTTTTATTGACATGTTTATAATCCAAAAGTATGTTTTTAGAGGGGAGGGAAATACTGTTTATGTTAAACTGTAGAGAACAAGAACCTTTGGTGAATCAAGGAGTCCCTGATATTTTATATACTACACATGTCCAAAAAGCTGGTTCTGACAATAAACTTTTCAGTTTCAAACGTCAAGACAGGACCGTACTGTAGTACTAGACTATTACACTGTTATGTACTACTAATGTACTAGTATCTAAGATGTTAAGAAATGTCTACAAGGGGAACATGTACACAATATAACATATTCCCACAGCATCTAAGGATACTGACACTGACATTATATTATGTTATGTGACAGTAGCATAAGGATACAGAACCAGTCAAAAGTTTGGACACATCTACTCATTCAAGGGTTTTTCTTTATTTTCACTATTTTATACATTGTAGAATAATATATGAAGACATCAAAACCATGAAATAGCAGTGAAGTCCTATTACCAGATAGGAAGTAGCAGTGAAGTCCTATTGCCAGTCAGATAGGAAGTAGCAGTGAAGTCCTATTACCAGTCAGATAGGAAGTAGCAGTGAAGTCCTATTACCAGATAGGAAGTAGCAGTGAAGTCCTATTACCAGTCTATAGGACAGTAGCAGCGATGTGCGGGGGGGGGGGGGGGGGGGGGGGGGGGGTGGGGGGGGGGGGGGGGGGGGGGAGTCCTATTACCAGTCTTGTATGTATCAGTTCATGAGGGTTGCCTAATCACACATATGACATTTGGAAAGATGTGACCTTTTTAAACCCTCAAACAGCACTTATGACCTCAATGTAAGGCACTTCCGGTTGTCACAGGAAGCTGCAATTAAACACATTTCCTCACTGGGACACCCTTTTACATAATCCTGAGTTTCAAGCCTTTATGTTAAAAACTGATTGATTTTCAGAGGGTTGAATACCTCTTTTAGGGTCACTTAACCACTTCCGTTTGCTCCAGGAAGCTGAAAAACAACACAGGTAATCGTATAAGTAGCCTGATTAGTTGTCATTGATGATCGTTTTCTAGGGTAACCCTAACCCACTTAGTCATCCAGTTGAATTTCGAGCAGCAGGCAATGTATTCCTAAGGGGAGAGAACTAAGGCACATTTAGGAATTGATCACTGTTAAGGGTTCATTTCAAATGGTCTGAGTAAATAAGGAGGACCTCCCAACCATTCCTGTGGTTGAATTGTGTTTCTAGCCTCCACGGTTTGCCTGCTCTAACCCAAAAGCACCTTAAATTTAGGCCAGGCTTCATTCTGGGCCTAGAATGTACACTCTCTCCCTATCTTAATGGATAACTTTATGAAATAGATTCTCTCTCTCTCTCTCTCTGTGACAAGACAACAGACATGGCATTGACTCAAATCAAATGTATTTATAAAGCCCTTCTCACATCAGCTGATTTCTCAAAGTGCTGTACAGAAACCCAGCCTAAAACCCCAAACAGCAAGCAATGCAGGTGTAGAAGCATGGTGGCTAGGAAGAACTCCCTAGAAAACTCCCTCCAAAGGTCATTCTCTTAGCCTCTCAAAAAATGTCTGACAGGGATAAATTCAAAACTACAGAGACAATTTAAGCCCTTCCTGTGGCTCCAGGTTCATAGCTGAAATCAATAAAGGTAATCCTTATAGTAGCCTGATGAGCTGTCATTGTAGGTGATTTTGCAAGGGAAATCATTCAATTACCCGTGAGGACCTGACATTTTTAGTCAAACTTGCATGGCTTCCATATTCAGAAATTACAGTTTTCAATTTTAAAGAGAAGTTTGTTGGGTTCTGAGAATATTTGTCCGTCAAGTTCTTACTCTAATATTTAGAACCAAACATGTTAATGGATAGTATTGTGACCATTAGATTTCAAGCAGAATGGACTAGCAGTCAAGAGAGAAGTAAGGTACATTTTGGAATTTATTCACTGTTAAGGGTTCATTTCACATGGTCAGAGAGAATATGAGGACTTCAAAAACATTCCTGTGTTTTAATTGTGTTTCTAGCCTCAACGGATTGGCCGCTGTTACCCAAAATCACCTTAAATTTAGGTCAGGCCTCATTTTGGGCCTACTTTTTTGTCTTGAGAGAAACAACCCATGCTTCCTATGAACACAACTTTTTCAACATTTCAAGATAGCAGTTTGTTCAATGGAGAACAGGGTTCTGGCGGGTTAGGTTTAGGACCTTAAAGAGAACAAAATACACGGGCACATGTTCTCCAACTCTATTGCTCCTTTGGATACATCTTTATGAAAGCTATTCTACTGGAAGTGAGGAGACATTCCCAAAACATTTCCACTGTTGAGGAGGAGGCCGCTGCGGTGAGAACGGAAGCCTAGGGCGCGGGCCGCCGCGGGTGCAGATCTTGATGGTAGTACAAATATTCAAACGAGAGCTTTGAAGGCCGAAGTGGAGAAGGGTTCCATGTGAACAGCAGTTGAACATGGGTCAGTCGGTCCTAAGAGATGGGCGAACGCCGTTCGGAAGGGAGGGGCGATGGCCTCCAACAGAAGATAACGAAATGTTGACATCCTGGAAGATCACCTCCAAAGGTCATTCTCTTGAGCCTCAACAATGTTCTGACAGGGAAATTC
>NC_036870.1:23647629-23660775 GCF_002910315.2 Salvelinus sp. IW2-2015
GTCTCTCTCAAGTCCGTTTGTAATTGTTTCCGTAAAACGGTCTGCGTCCCGTTTTTGATTGTCAGTTTACGGGATCTCGTCCCGTGTATGGTGTCTTTGTAATGTTATATGTTTGTGTGATTTTAGTTTTTTTGAGTGACGGTTCTCGCCCGTTTTGCTGGGTATTTCTTTACGGGCTCGTCCGTATCTTATGTTACTATGGGTCTCGTCCCGTATTTATTTCGCCCGTAACGGTGTCTCGTCCCGCGTTTGTTTGTGTACTATCGGTCTCGTCCCGTTTTTGTCCTACAGCGGGTCTCGTCCCTGTTTGCATTACGTCTCGTCTGTTGTCCAACGGGTCTCGGTCCGGTATTGTTCACTACGGTCTCCCGTCGTGGTATTGTCAGTAACCGTGGTTTTTTCCTTTTTCTTGTCGGTGTTTGTTTCCATTTTTGTCAACGGGTCTGTCCCGTGTTTTTAGGTTTCGTCCCGTGTATGCGTTACGGGTTCTCGTCCCGTGTATGTTACTTAGGGTCTCGTCCGTGTATTGTCATTACGGTCTGTCCCGTGTTTGTATTACGGTCTCGTCCCGTGTATTGTCATTACGGTCTCGTTCCGTGTTATTGTCATTACGGGTCTCGTCCCGTGTATTGTTACTATGGGTTCCGTCCCGGTATTTATTAGAGGTTTACACCTCGCTCATTGTTTGGGTTACAGCCTCGTGTAAATATACGTGTTTGTTTTGGGCTTCGTCCCCGTCATTTATGACGTACGCATCTGTGGGTAGAAAAAAAAAACGATTTTGTATTCCTGCGCCTGTCTCCGATTTTAACAACGTACACACTTAATCATTTTTGTGCACTCTAGAAAACAACATATACTTAGTTTTACACAGATCAATAAATTTAAGGTCATAAAGGTTTTCTGTAAAATAATGACAGCATACTGTAGTTCAGATAGAGACTGATCAGCAGGGTGGGCAATATAGTACACAACTGTATTCGTCTGCATACAGATGCAGAAGCAGTTATTTTTGACAAAACAATATTGTTAATGTATACAAATTAGTTGTTTATATACATTCTAACATATAAAACAATCCTAGGTACTAAAGATTTTATATGCAACATTGAACAACAATTTGACCACCCTTGGGTTACGATGTATATGACATGACAAGATACTATGTCATCTTTCTTTATTGACATGTTTATAATCCAAAAGTATTGTTTTTAGAGGGAGGGAAATACTGTTTATGTTAAACTTGTAGAGAACAAGAACCTTTGGTGAATCAAGGATCCCTGATATTTTAATGTACACATGTCCAAAAAGCTGGTTCTGACAATAAACTTTTCAGTT
Organism: Salvelinus sp. IW2-2015; assembly: GCF_002910315.2. NCBI lineage: Eukaryota > Metazoa > Chordata > Actinopteri > Salmoniformes > Salmonidae > Salvelinus > Salvelinus sp. IW2-2015. The sequence continues at coordinate 23,648,968 of NC_036870.1, forward strand.
TCAAACGTCAAGACAGGACCGTACTGTAGTACTACACTATTACACTGTTATGACTACTAATGTACTAGTATCTAAGATGTTAAGAAATCTTACAAGGGGAACATGTACACAATATAACATTCCCACAGCATCTAAGTACTGACACTGACATTGTATTTTGTTATGTGACAGTAGCATAAGTAACAGACCAGTCAAAAGTTTGGACAACACTACTCATTCAAGGTTTTTCTTTATTTTCACTATTTTATACATTGTAGATAATATATAAAGACATCAAAACATGAAATAGCAGTGAAGTCCTATTACCCGAGATAGGAATTGCAATAGATTAGCCATAGTGATTAGATCCAGTTTATCCAGTTCATATACACGTTGTATCGGATCGACTTAAAGGTAGCCAGTGGATTATGTCCTAAAATTACCCAGTCACGATAAGGAAGTAAGCATGTTGAATTCCTATTACAGATTAGGACAGTTTAGGGCAGTTTGATAGCTATTGAAAGGAAGTTAGCGCGATCTATTACCAGTCTTGTATTGTATCAGTCATGAGGGTTGCCTAATCACACATATGAATTTTGGAAGATGTGACCTTTTTACCCCTCAAAACAGCACCTATGACCTCAATGTAAGGCACTTCCGTGTCACAGGAAGCTACAATAAACACATTTCCTCACTGGGACACCCGTTTACAATAATCCTGAGTTTCAAGCCTTTAGTTAAAAAACTGATTGATTTTCAGAGGGTTGAATACCTCTTTTAGGGTCAACTCTAACCCACTTCCGGTTGCTCCAGGAAGCTGACAAAACAAAACACAGGTAATCGTTATAGTAGTATTGCTATTGAATGATTAGTTGTCCAATTGATGATTCGTTTTCAGTTCATGGGTAACCCTAAGACCCGACTTTAGTCATCCCAGTTGAAATTTGCAAGCAGCAGCAATGGGTGGATGTTTAGGCTGTATTCCGAGGGAGAGAAAACGTAAAGCAACAGTTTTCAGTCTGAAAACTGTCATATCTACTAGACAGTTATTTTTAAAGAGGGCTGTTTCATTTCCAAAATATTGGTGTAAACAACGTAAAATTAAGGAGGGAAACCTGCCCAAACCCATTTCCTAGAGGTTTCACGTGTTTGGATTATGAAGTGTTATGCTGTCTAGCACGTCCACGGGGTTGGTCGTCTAGGTCTGTGACCCAAAAAGCACCGTTTGAAACTTTCTATGTCATGACTTATTCATTACTCAGTTTAGACCTCAATTGTTATACTATCTACTACTAACCAACCATATTTGACTGTAAGATATGGTAGAGTATTCAACGATTCTTGGCAAAATAGATTCTCTCTCTCCGTTTATGGACAAGAAGACAACAGAGCATGGCATTGACCAATCAAATGTATTTATAATAGTCCGCTTCTAGCGACATTAAGCTGATCTCCTGCAAAGTGCTGTACGAAACCCCAGCTCTTAGAAAATCCTCCAAACAGCAAGCAATGGCAGTCTTGTGAACAGCTAATAGAAGCATGGTGGCTAGGAAAAACTCCCTAGAAAGGCCGGAACTTAAGAAGAAACCAGAATTTAAAAAAATTAAAGGATCAGGGCTGAGCAGGGACTTCATTGGCATTTGTACTTTGGTTCTTGTCCCTTTAAGGTTAGAAAGTCCATCAAATCCACATACTTTAGTGTAGACATTCATTTATTTATGATTTCATGACTGTMTGATAGTAGATCCCTGAATGGGAAAAAAAACCTTCTCCAAATAGAAGTATGTTTGTATCACAAATTATCTTACAGATATATGTTACAGATATTTTGACCATATCTGACAGGCTCCCCTCTGCAAGGCAATCAAAGGCTCCAGCTCACTGAACTGCCCCTCCCCTCTGCAACAGAAGATAACGAAATGTTGACATCCTGGGAAGATCACCTCCAAAGGTCATTCTCTTAGCCTATCAACAATTTTCTGACAGGGAAACATTCAAACTACAGGGACAATTTAAGCCTTTCATGTGGCTCCAGGTCCATAGCTTCAATCAGTAAAGGTAATCCTTATAGTAGCCTGATGAGCTGTCATTGTAGGTGATTTTGCAAGGCAAATCACCCGTGAGGACCTGACATTTTCAGTCAAACTTGCATGGCTAAACATATTACAGAAATTACAGTTTTTGAATTTTTAAAGAGAGGTTTGTTGGGTTCTGAGAATATTTGTCCGTCAAGTTCTTACTCTAATATTTAGAACCAAACATGTTAATGGATAGTATTGTGTCCCATTAGATTTCAAGCAGATGGACCTAGCAGTRAAGAGAGAAGTAAGGTACATTTTGGAATTTATTCACTGTTAAGGGTTCATTTCACATGGTCAGAGAATATGAGGACTTCAAAAACATTCCTGTGGTTTAATTGTGTTTCTAGCCTCAACGGATTGGCCGCTGTTACCCAAAATCACTTTCAATTTAGGTCAGGCCTCATTTTTGGGCCTACTTTTTTGTCTTGAGAGAAAACAGCCCATGCTTCCTATGAACACAACTTTTTCAACATTTCAAGATAGCAGTTTGTTCAATAGGAGAACAGGGCTCTGGCGGGTTAGGTTTAGGTTTCGGAGAAAATGGACCTCAAAGAGAACAAAATACACGGGCGCATGTTCTCCAACTCTATTGCTCCTTTGGATACATCTTTATGAAATCTATTCTACTGGAAGTGAGGAGACATTCCCAAAAGGAGGGGGTAAAGGTTATTGTAGAATAAAAAGTATAAATTTTTTTTTTTTAAATGTCACATGTATGAGGAGGAGGGCCGCTGCGGTGAGAACGGAAGACTAGGGTGCGGGCCCGGGTGGAGCCGCCACGGGTGCAGATCTTGATGGTAGTAGCAAATATTCAAACGAGAGCTTTGAAGGCCGAAGTGGAGAAGGGTTCCATGTGAACAGCAGTTGAACATGGGTCAGTCGGTCCTAAGAGATGGGCGAACGGCATTTGGAAGGGAGGGGCGATGGCCTCCGTCGCCCCCGGCCAACCGAAAGGGAGTCGGGTTCAGATCCCCGAATCCGGAGTGGCGGAGATGTTACTGTATGTTCAAATCATGGCCCATTTTCGTAATACCTAATACAACAAAATTGTATTCAGTTTACTGTATTTTAGGTGCACCTTACCAATCACATAAATCATCTCCTTTCCTCTTGCTGGCTTCTCCACTTGTCACAGCAGTGGAGCAGTGTAAACATTAATCTTTTAATGATTTCTTGACTGTTTGATAGTAGATCCCTGAATGGTAAAAAAAAAAAAAACTCTCCAAATAGAAGAAGTATGTTTGTAGCTCAAAATATTTTACAGATATATCTTACACATATTTTGAACATATCTGACAGGCTCCCAGAGGCAGGGCAATCAAAGGCTCCAGCTCACTGAACTGCCCCTCCCCTCTGCAACAGAAGATAACGAAATGTTGACATCCTGGGAAGTTCACCTCCAAAGGTCATTCTCTTAGCCTCTCAAATTTTCTGACAGGGAAACATTCAAAACTACAGGGACAAACAATTGCTTCTGGCCTGTTCGGTTGCATTTGACTTTATTATTGTACCAAAACTTCTCAGACTAGAAAATACAATTAGAAAGTACATTTAGAAACTATGATTAGAAACTATGGCCAACTATATTCAAACTATGATCATAAGCGATAATTAAAAATGGTGAGAAACTATGAATAAACTGTGAACAACGATGAAGCCATGTTTGTGTGTGTGTGATGATCTATTATTTAATATTGCACATTCTCTTTCAATATGTATAACAACAGAAGAAAACAAAATGTTGACAGGCTGGGAAGATCACTTCCAAAGGTCACTCTCTTATCTCCGCCACAGCACCACCCAAGGGGGGTTGTTTTGAGACCCATCAGATTTCAAGCTGACGGACCTAGTTGTCAAGCCATTCCAAATCTTCTCCTTCTCCAACAAAAGATTTTCTTGACAGCCCATAGTCAAATAACAGTTCTTGTTGCACCTGAATGTCTCGTAGGGCAATGAAAAGGATGATGTTCCACACGTGGCCATCCTCTTCTAATTGCTGAAGCTGACCCTTTATGTTGCTTCTCTTTCTGGAATGATTTATCCTACGTCCAATTGTGTCCATCTCTGGGTGGCAAGGGCAGGGCACAGTCTTTGCATCTATACAGTACGTTTTCCCTGACGATTCCTTGTAGAAGTAAAGGAACCCCATCTCGTCATTATCTGTTGCTTCCAACAATTCTTTCCCATGCTTCCCTGAGAGTGGGAGACCGTGGTAGTCACAGTCCCCAGCCACTTCCTAGACTTTACCGCCCTGCGGCGGTCAGCACATCACGTGCACTAGGCCCCACGCTTATATTTTCCCTATCATCGGGTCACTGGATGTCGTCCTTTCCCTTCTGGGACTTCCACCCAGCTTCTTATTGCCTTGTTTGTCTTTTGGTGTGTAGTGTTATTGAGGTTGCCAGTACGGACATTCCCACTTTCACTTTGTTTCTCTGCCAGTTTCTGCCTTTCATGTCTTCTCTACTTGACTTGCAGTGGGCTGTCTTCTGGGGGTGGCCTGTACCGCAACAGATAGCAGTTATATTATCATTTCATTCTATTGCAGTGTCGACACGCCTTAATCCCCTTGGTACAGATCAGGCCACTTAACGCTCATTTATTTCCTTGACTTCAAACGTCGTACAGCACTTCGTCCATTTTTTTGTCACTTTCTTCTCTCCCTTTGTGTCATTTCAGTTTGTGTAATATGGGTTCGCTGCTCTCCGATACACGATGCACCTCTCCAACCGTCTCAACATTTTTTCCCTCTTGCCTGGCTTTCCACTTGTCCCATCCGGGCAGTTTCTCTAATTGATTTAGTTGGCACGGTTGCAACAATTAACCCACCACATGGTTAGACCCACGAACGGCATCCGTACGTCTGTCGCACCTCTTCGGCTCTTGATTGTTGTCCATCAATTGGTAACAGGGCAAGTGTTCATAGAAGAGTTTCAAGGTCTGTGCCTCATCATAGCTATTTTGCTGCTGGACAATGCTCCTTTTTCCTTGTGCTTGCAACGGAGGGGCCTGCAGTCTCACTACTTGAAAAAGGGCATAACAACACATTTGTATCTATATGTAGCATCTAGTAGTATCTAGTAGTAGTATCTATATGTAGCTTTACAAGACAATGTAAAGTGTATTTATATAATTTGTGTAAACTTACTCAGATTCAATGGACATGGCAACTTTGGAGATCAGCTTCATTTCCAGGCAGGCATTGACTGTTGTTTCAAGCGGTAATGCTTTTTAGTTGTAGCAGTTGTATAGGCCAAGTAGTCAGCAACAAGGGACATCTCTTGGTCTGTGAAGCTGGCTTTGGTATTTGTCTCAAAAACTTTTCTTGCTACCTGGCTCGTGATGTTGGGCAAGTTGTATCTGATGAAAGAACAAGAAAAACAGTTTGGTTTCAGAAAACTGTACTGTCAAAAAAAAAGTATTGTGGAATGATTAAACAGTGTTCTACTTAACAGTGGTGTACTTACTTGGCATGAAACCTTTGTAGGTCATTGGATGGGTTGTAGATGGGTTTCCCGGTTGTGGAAATGAGGAATCTCTCATCTTCTTGCATGTCATCAGAGTTTTTAAGAAAAGCTGGTCGAACATGTCGGTAGTACACATCGAACCACTGAAAATATAGACAACATTAATACATGTAAATAGGGGGAACCCGATTCACTTCTGGATAAAATCGTGCCCAATTTAAACGGCCTCGTACTCTGTCCTAGATTATATGATATGCATATTATTATTACTATTGGATAGAAAACACTCTGAAGTTTCTAAAACTGTTTGAATTATATCTGTGAGTAAAACAGAACTCATTTGGCAGGCAAACTTCCAAACAGGAAGTGAAAATTCTGAAATGGGTCTCTGTGAAAGGCATTGCCTATTCAATTGTCTTTTATTTATGGATCTGTATGCACTTCACACGCCTTCCACTAGATGTCAACAGGCAGTAGAACGTGGAATGAAGTCTCTAGCCTTTCCTGGGACCGGATGGGACTCGTTGGAGTGAGAGGTCAGCCATATTAGTAGTACTTGGCTACGCACTTCGGTTTGTCATATCGTTTTCTGCAATGCATTAGGTAGACACGAAGAAATGCTCCGTCTGGGAAGTTATTGGATTGATTTCTGAAAAACATCCTAAAGATGGATTCTCAACTGAGTTTGACCAGTTTATTCGACTATTATTATGACTTTTTGAATTTTTCGTTCATGCGTAAAATCTTCATGGACACGTGAGCTCCACTATGCTAGCCAAAGTTGCTAATTCAACAGAAGAAATGGACATTCTAAAACAAAACAACGATTTATTGTGGAACTAGGATTCCTGGCACTGCATTCTGATGAAAGATCATCAAAGGTAAGGGAATATTTATGATGTAATTTCGTATTTTTGTGGACTCTTTGGACTCCATCATGGCGGAGAATGGCTGAGCGCTGTCTCAGATTATTGCATGCTGTGCTTTGTACTAAAGTATTTTATTTTTTTTAAATCTAACACAGCGGTTGCATTAAGAACCAGTGTATCTTTAATTATATATGCAACTTGTATTTTTCAGCAAAGTTTATGATGAGTTTTTCTGTTAGATTACGTGGCTGTCTAAAATTTCTCCAGACATTTTGGTGCCATTTGTGACCATGGCTGCAATGTAAAACCCAGATTTGTAGCTATAAATATGCACATTTTCGAACAAAACATAAATGTATTGTATAACATGATGTCATAAGACTGTCATCTGATGAAGTTGTTCAAAGGTTAGTGATTAATTTTATCTCTATTTGTGGGTTTTGTGAAAGCTATCTTTGCGTGAAAAACTGACGTTGTGTTTTGGGCTATTGTGGTGAGCTAACATAAATATATGTTGTGTTTTCGCTGTAAAACATTTTAAAAATCGGACATGTTGGCTGGATTCGCAATATGTTTATCTTTCATTGCTGTATTGACTTGGACTTGTGATTTCATGAAAATATATTATATGATATTCCTGTGGCGCTAGGCTAGGCTATGCTAGTCAGCGTTTCTGTGAGGAGGATCCCGGATCCGGGAGTCGTGGTAGAGTTTTTAACAGGTTTGTATTAAATCACATTCACAATAACAGATTGTAGTAAATATACTTACTGCATCTTTCTCTCATCAACAAATGTTCAAACTGCTGCTTGCCTGTTTCGTGTTCTTACACCGAGGACAGTCCAATTCTCACCATCTGGCAACTTGCACGCGCTCCTCGAGAGCCATTCGCTAGCGCTGCAATTGGAACAGTAACATATTAATAAAACACATGCCAAAGAAGCAAATACAATTCACATTATAGCAAATTTATGACATTTAGTTAACTTACGGTCAAATGTTTGATCACTCCAGCCCTTTGGAGATGTTTGAGCATGAGCAGAGACTCAAGGTAGTACAGAAATGCAGTTGTTCAGATTTCCAGCAAGGATTCTTCATTCATGGCCTTCCCAATGATACACAGAAATTCGTTCTTCGCCACCCTCAAAATTTCCCAACATTCTTTTGGTGTCTTCGCAACTGACACCATCTGTATGTATCTGCAGAAAAACAATAATACATTAATTATTTTAAGAACGTTGATAATACACACTTATTAAAAATAAAAAAACATTTCTGTGAGGATCAATTGGAAATATATACCTTTTCCCAGTAGTTTCCTGAGACACCTGCTTGCTCATGGACTTCTGCAGTTCATTCAAGCATAGGAGGAAATGCAGGAGGAAATGCTTGCATTGCTCAAACACGGCTCTGTCTGTCTGAATAAGGCGTGTCATGTTGTAGCGAATAAATCTCTTCAAATTCTTCATGTAGTTGGCAATGGTTTGCTTCTTCTGTCCGATGTCTGCAAGCTTGGTAAAAAATGATCTGCTTTTTTCCAAGTTATTAACAAAATCCAGCGATGGTTTGTTTGAGCCCATGTAAAACAAAAACCTTGACACATTTGCAACCTGTACATGAAAATAATATTAATTACATAGTTAATAACTACTTTAAAATCTATTAATTCTCATTAAAATATGTAAACAGTTAAATTAAAGTAACATCTCTGTACATACCTCCTGTTTGAAATTGGGAATTTTGTTGTCGTCACGGAGATATTTCCCAAATCCAGCCAGCAGATCACAATCCAGAGGGTGCTTTTGGTATAAACCACTGCTTTGCATCACCTTTCTCAGTTTGGTGTCCCATACCTGGTTCAATGGTCTAGAAAATATTTGGTATGCAGATTAGAATAAATAAAATACATCCATGTTTGCTTATATACTTATACGTAGTACTTGTTAATGAAAATGATTTCTATTTGTATTTACTTACGGTTGGTACAGCGCCGACTGGTCATCTTCCATGTTGACGTCTGATTCTTCATCTATATTTTCATCTGTAGTTGGTGCCAACACTTGAGCCACTTCCACTTGGCTGAAATATCATACAGATTAACAAAAACATTTATATTATTTTACAATCAAACATAATTGGACAACAGTTCAAATGAGTTCCAATAGCATATAACTTGCACATATATTATTTTATCAGTGCAAAATAGTAGCTTACCCAGTTATTAGTTTGGCTTCTGGCTTGTTCGTAACAAAATGACCCATTTGTTCACGGTTCTTAATCAGAGGTTGGAGTGCGTCCTGTTGTGTCACAATACAGCTGAGTATTCTGTAGTCAATAATCCTGCCATGCCAAAGATGCTCTATCATGGAGTCGCGGGAATTACGAACTTCCTGATCAATCTTTTGTTTTGATTCTGTCCTCATGCACACTCTGCTGAGATGTATAGATATGTTTTCCTGGTTCTTCATGCAAAATCTGCACACAAAAGGGATCCTTCTTTGTTTTCTGTAAGACAGTGAATGCACAATAAGTACATGTAATGAAGGTATTACTTAAAACCTCTCTGGGATATGTGGGACGGTAAAAAAGCTCAAATGTTTACAAAAATGGTCTCAAATTAGAGACCTAGTCACACTGGAAGAGAGCATGTGTGATACATCACTGATCTATGATCACGGATCTATGCACCCTCAAAACTGGCTTGTTTTGGCTGTATGTTCAGCCTCAAACCAAGGTTGTTTTTACTGTATGTTCAAATCATGGCCTATTTGTCTAAATTGTCTGGGGGTGTTAAAAATCGAAAAAAGCTCAAAACGTTCCCAAAGTGGTCTCAAATAATAGGTCTAGTCACACTGGAACAGAGCATGTGTGAGCTATGACTGTGACCTTCCTATGTTGAGATATATGCAGCCTCAAAACAGGCTTGTTTTTGCTTAATGGTCAAACCATATTTTTTTCTCTAAATTGTCTGGGGGTCTTCAAAAATCAATAAAAAGTACTGTACTGGTGTCTTCTTGCAGGTTTGGATGTCCGTGGCTCTGGTTCCTCCGAGTCTGGTCTTTCTCCTGCCAAAGACAGTGTGTTTTTTAAAATAGAGACCCGAATGAAACCTCCACATGATAAAACAGCCTTGCTACGAGGGTAAATCCTAATCAGATCCCTCAATAACCTGATGCCAGTTTTAACAACCTTGGTGTGATTTTAAAACAAATGTTGTAGAGTTTCCTGGCAATTACTGATAATATGTTTACATTACTTATTTATTCATCCAAAACTAAACAGTTCTAGGACACTGAAGACAGACGTCGCTAGATTCCAATTGAGCAGGTGGTTCTAAATATATAACCTTCATAGCTGTATGATACAGAATGCGACCTACACACTTCCTTAAACATAAAATAAGTAAATAAGTAATTTTAAGTGGAAGTCCAAAACTTGTTTTTACGTCGAAGACACAAAGCACATCAGTAACATCTCCCCGTTGTGGAAAGGGTTCGACACCTGCTGTTTAAATGGACCAATTTCTTATTTATACGTTCACAGATTTTCAACATTTTGAAACATGTCATATTTTGGGTAAAGTAAAAAAATAAGGTGAAATATTTGGGTAAATGTTCCTAAAACTGATAGTTACTACAATAAACAAAAATATAAACACAACATGTAAAGTTTTGGATGTTTCATGAGCTGAAAAAAAAGATTGCAGAATTTTTTACATCCCTGTTAGTTAACATTTATTCTTTGCCAAGATAATCAATCCACCTGACAGGTGTGGCATATCAAGAAGCTGACTGAACAGCATGATCATTACACAGGTGCACCTTGTGCTGGGGACAATAACAGGCCACTCTAAAATGTGCAGTTTTGTCACACAACAATGCCACAGATGTCTCAGAGGGAGCGTGCAATTGGCATGCTGACTGCAGGAATGTCCACTGGAGCTGTTGCCAGGGAATTCAATGTACAGTACCAGTCAAAAGTTTGAACTCACCTACTCATTCAAGCGTTTTTCTTAATTTTTACTATTTTCTACATTGTAGATTAATAGTGAAGACATCAAAACTATTAAAAAACACAAACGGAATCATGTAGTAACCACAAGTGTTAACTTCTTATGGCTGCAAGGCAAAGTGTTGAGTAGCCAGTGAATCGTGCCCATTTCAAACGGCCTCCTACTCAATTCTTGCTCGTACAATATGGATATTATTATTAATATTGGATAGAAAACACTCTCTAGTTTCTAAAAACGTTTGAATTATTTCTCTGAGTGAAACAGAAATCCTTCTGCAGCACTTTTCCTGACCAGGAAGTGAAATGTCAGAAATCTATCCTCTGTTCAACCTCATGCCTATACATGGGCATGTGACGTAGGAGTCTACAAACACTTCCTACGCCTTCCCCTGGCTGTCTAGATGCGGTGAGAGAAGAAATTTCGTGTCTACCTTGGTCTGAGGTGGAATAAAAGATATTTGTTTGACGTGACCGTCCATATCCTGTTTCTGGAGCGCGCGAAAGAGGACACGGAAATGGCTTCTGTTTAGCTGTGGTTACGAAAGACGAACATCTCCGTCTTAGATTTGATTTGATACATGTCACCATATCATCGTAACGTATGTTTTTTCAATATAGTTTAATCAGATTATTGAAACTTTTTCGGGAGTTTTGCCGTGTTCCGTTTTCTAACTTTGTTGACTTTGGAGTAATCCGTGTCACTTGGCAAGTGCCCATGCTATATGAAGAGGGAAATTTGCCATTCTGAATCCAAACAACGACTCATCTGGACAGAGGACACCTTGTTCAACATTCTGATGAAAGATCAGCAAAAGTAAGAGCCAATTTATGATGTTATTTCATATATCTGTCGTGCATGTTGACTGGTCGTGGGCGCCCAAGTTTTTCTTGCTATTGCTGCTATGCTAATATCACGCTACATTTTGTTTGCGCTGTAAAACATTTAATAAATCGGAAATATTGTCTYGAATCACAAGATGCCTGTCTTTCAWTTGCTGTACACTATGTATTTTTCAGAAATGTTTTATGATGAGTAATTAGGTATTTGACGTTGGTGTCTGTAAATATTATGGCTGCTTTCGGTGCAATTTCTGATTGTAGCTGAAATGTAAACTATGAATTATACCTGAAATATGCAAATTTTTTGAAAAAACATATGCTATACAATAAATATGTTATCAGATTGTCATCTGATGAGGTTGTTTCTTGGTTAGTGGCTATTTTTATCTTTATTTGGCCGAATTTGTGATAGCTACTGATGGAGTCATAAACTGATGGAGTAAGAATATTGGTGTCTTTTGCTAACGTGATTAGCTAATAGATTTACATATTGTGTCTTCCCTGTAAAACATTTAAAAAATCGGACATGTTGGCTTGATTCACAAGATGTGCACCTTTCAT
>NC_036870.1:23662105-23684404 GCF_002910315.2 Salvelinus sp. IW2-2015
CTCCAATATGTCCCATAAACATCACAAATGGTCCTTTTGTTCAATTAATTCTGTCGTTATATCTCCAAAATCTCCATTTATTTGGAGCATTTGATTCAGAAAAACACCGGTTCCAACTCGCCCAGCATGATGACTACAAAATATCTAATAAGTTACCTGTAAACTCTGTCCAAACATTTCAAACAACTTTCCTAATCCAACTTTAGGTATTTTAAAACGTAAATAATCAATCAAATTTAAGACGGGATGAACTGTGTTCAATACCGGATAAAAACAACGTGAGGCGCGTGACCTGGAGCGCGCATCAAAACATTAGAGAGCACTAGGCTGGACCCCCGTTCTGAATAGCCGTACCTCTTCATTTCTCTAAAGAAAAACATCAACCAATTTCTAAAGACTGTTGACATCTAGTGGAAGCAATAGGAACTGCAACCAAGTGCCACAGAAATCTATGTTCCCATAGAAAACCAATTGAAAACAGAGTCACCTCAACAACAAAATAATCCTCCTGGATGGTTTGTCCTCTGGGGTTTGCCTGCCAAATAAGTTATGCTATACTCACAGACCTTATTTTAACAGTTTTAGAAACGTTATAGTGTTTTCTGTCCAAATCTACCAATTATATGCATATCCTAGCTTCTGGGCCTGAGTAGCAGGCAGTTTACTTTGGGCCGCTTTTCATCCAGACGTGAAAATACTGCCCCTTATCCCAATTAAGGAAAGAAATTCCACAACTTAACTTCTAAAAAGGCACATGTTAACCTTTTGTCAATAGGGGGAGCAGTTAGCATTTTTTATTTCTGGGTGTCGCCAAATTAAACTGCCTTGTGCTCAATTCTTGCTCGTACAATATGCATATTATTAATTCTATTGGATAGAAAACACTCTCTAGTTTCATAAACCGTTGGAATTATGTCTGTGGGTGACCCAGAACTCTTTCTACAGCGAAATCCATGACAGGTACTGCGATGGTCTGAGAGCGAAGCTCTGGTTTCAGATCAGTTTTAAAAGTCTGTGTGTATCCTATGGAACGACATGAACTGCACCCGCCTTCCCCTGGATGTCAGTAACCAATGAGAAGTGGAATGGGCTTGCTGCGTAGCTCTCAGAGGTTATAAAAGGCCAAGGAGTGAGAGTAGCCTTCCTTTCGACGCTGAACATTGCGCAGAGAGGGACCTCAGGATGCCATTTTCAAACGCTCAATTATCAACGTTAGATGTATCCGTCTGTAATTTAATTAGACATAGGTGTTAGAAGCATCATAACGAAGCTATTTTAAACCGAGTTATATCAGATTATGCGAGTATATTGCTATTTTTCGGAATTTCCTCAGTATTGCGCCTTGAGGATTTGGACACGTTGGGGCAAAATAGCTATTGTTAGCTGCTATATCAGAAGTTGAATGCAACGTTTTACAACCAAGCAACGATTCTTTTGGACAAAGAACGCCCATGCCAAGATTTGATGGAAGCTCGTCGAAAGTAAGAAATTATTAAGATGATATCGTTGTTCTGTAGAAAAATGTTAAACGCACGTTCGCCATCTGTTTTGCTTAGCTTCGTTGCGAACCCTGTATTGCACAGTAAGGATAATTTTAGAATGTAAATCAGCGATTGCATAAAGAACTAATTTGTCTTCGTTCCTGTCAACCTGTATTTTTTAGTCAAGTATATGATTAGCTATTGATTAACTAAGATCACTCTGAAAGATGGCGACCACATTTTCAGGCATGTTTTGCTACTATTTTCATTGTATAACCACGTTTTTTATGGCTAATATTGCACATTTTCGAACAAACTCTATATGTATGTTGTATATGATGTTACAGGAGTGTCATCTGAAGAATTCTGAGAACGGTAGTGAAAAAATTAATATATTTGGCGATGATTACGTAATCGTCTCTTTGGCTAGAATCAATGCTCTGGTAACGTTTGCATATGTGGTATGCTAATATAACGATTTATTGTGTTTTGCCGTAAAACACTTAGACAAATCTGAAATGTTGTCTGAATTCACAAGATCTGTGTTTTCCTTGCTATGTGCTGTGTATTTTTAAGAAATGTTTTATGAGAGTAATTGGTAATACCAAGTTGCTCTCTGTAGTAATTCTAGTCCTTTGGTGAGTTTGTGATGGTGGCTGCAATGGAAACTTGATTTATACCTGAAATATGCAATTTTTCTAACAAAACCTATCTATACCATAAATATGTTATCAGACTGTCATCTATGAAGGTTTTTTCTTGGTTAGTGGCTAATCATATCTTAGTTTAGCCGAATTAGTGATAGCTATGGTGTTGAGAAAATGGTGGACAAAGAAAAGGTGTCTTTTGCTAACATGGTTAGCTAATAGATTTACATATTTTGTCTTCCCTGTAAAACATTTWAAAAATCTGAAATGGTGACTTTATTCACAAGATCTGTATCTTTCATTTGGTGTCTTGGACTTGTGATTTAATGATATTTAGATGCTACTATTTAAATGTGACGCTATGCTAGTGATGCTAATCAGTGTGGGGGGGTGGGGGGTGATCCCGGATCCGGGTTTCTGAGGCAGTAAAAGTTAATTGAAATGCATTCCAGGTGGCTACCTCATGATGCTACAGTTCTCCTTTAAGACTCCATGCTACAGTCCTCCTTTAAGACTCCATCATGTTTAGAATGTGTCTGGAAGCGCTACTCTATTCTACTCTTATCCTTTCGATTTTTATAATATTTAATAATATTAATAATGTTATAATAGGTAATAACTAACTTTAATAACTAGGGTTAATACCTGCCTGGCTCCCCAACAAAATTTGTATCTTTACCCCCCTCTAACAATACCGCTACAGAATTAGCATAGTAGCCCATGTAATTTAAGGTAATCTGAAATATTTAGGACTAACTAACTATTCCTTGCCACCCATTCTGAAACTCACTGCAGCTCTTTGTTAAGTGTTGCTGTCATTTCAGTTGCCGTGATAGCTGACGTGTACAGTGTTGAGTCAACCGCATACATAGACACACTGGCTTTACTCAAATGTCGTTGGCATGTCGTTGGTAAAGATTGAAACAAGCAGGTGCCAAACAGCTGCCTGGGGAATTCCTGAATCTACCTTGATTTTGTTGTACAGGCTTCCATTAAAGAACACTCTGTGTTCTGTTTGACAGGTGGCTCTGGGGCGGCAGGTAGCCTAGTGGTTAGAGCGTTAGGCCAGTAACCAAAAGGTTGCTGGATCGAATCCCCGAGCTGACAAGGTAAAACTCTGTTGTTCTGCCCCTGAACAAGACAGTTAACCCACTGTTCCTAGGCTCTTAACTGACTTGCCTAGTTAAATAAAGGTAAAATAGAAATTAAACACCGGTGACGTGCCATTGCTGATTTTTTTAAACCAAAATTTAATTGAAGATGCTCCAAAGAAATTTACAATCATTCTTTATGTCATTTATCTTTGTTTAAAAAAAAGTATATTATTTACATCAACAACATAGGAATCACTACAAAACGTATTGTATGACCTCTTTTACACAATATTAGGCCCAGCCTTTGGAACTGTGGTTTTCCTAGACATGGCTACTATATTGTGATCACTACATCTGATGGATCTGGATACTGCCTTCAAACACATTTCTGCAGCATTAGTAAAGATGTGATCAAAACATGTTGATGATTTCATTCCTCTACTGTTTGTAACTACCTTGGTAGGTTGATTGATAACCTGAACAAGGTTGCAGGCACTGGTTACATTTTGAAGCTTTCTCTTGAGTGGGCAGCCTGATCACAGCTTTCCTCCAGTATTAGTTAATTAATTAACAGTGTCTGGAGTTTAGTTTTCCTGTTCTACAGTCTTATAAAGATAGGGGGGTTGACTGGGACAGACAATGTAACATCCATAATATTTTGAGAAAATGTTCTTGAAAAACGAGCACCTTACATAGGATCATCTTATAACTGTCTCTCTAAAGCTACCTTTCATCAAGGTTTTATATGGTCTATTGGTTTCTCTCTTTTCATTGGCAGAATCCTTTCCAGTGTTATGAGTATTCATAACATCCATATCCACCAGCTCATCTTCCTGTCAACTAACAGAACTCTGCTGGTTGTCCTGGTAAACAGATACCAGTCTATCTTCTGTCAACTAACAGAACCTGCTGGTTGTCCTGGTAACAGATACCAGTGGGCAGATCTATTGTATTTGTTCAAACTAAACTACAGCACTTACTTTGATGTGTCAAATCTGATCTTCTTCTCTCCTCCTCTCACAGTTCCACTCAGCCCCGTTGTTTTCCTGCAGTCCACCAGCAGCACAGACAACCTCTTCATACCCAGCAGTAAGGCGCTACCGGGAGAGACATGACACAGGGACTCCAGGAGGGAGGAAGGGCTAGCGTTGTCCTGGTAATCATAAAGAGGGGACACAGACACATATCATTATGGATGCTGATGTCACTGTTGACATGAAGTGCATTACAGACACCCAGCCCAGACCCAGATAGAGCAAGCTGTATGCTAGACCAGACCAAGCTGTACCATCTGGTGTTCTGTTCTGGAGAGACTCTTCTCTGACTCGTCAGCATCAGGATGTTGTTGAGGCTCCCCAAAGGATCCACGATAGTCACGTCTCTCTCCTGTGTGAACGAGAACAGCAAACAGACGGTAAACTTATGACCATCTATTACAATCAAGAGGCATGAATATGTCTAAAATGGCCACTTTCATCATGATTTTGTCAAAATGTTGTTGGTGTTGCAAATGTATAGGGTCAATTCCACAAAATGGGTGCCTTTAACATCCCTTTGATATTTTAAGTATATTTTAAAAGCCTGTTATATTAGATGAGGTGAACTTTAATGTATACCACATGGAGAATGAGAATTCAATACATCGATGTCCCAAAAACATATGTACCAATGGCAGATTGCCCCTTAAACAATTCCTACAGTACTGAACAACATATCCAAGTGCAGAACTGAAGTAGAATGCCCCTTTAAAACAATACATTATTTCAAGAACTTCATAGTGCCCCTGTTTTTAAGACAGTACTCACTGTTTGTAATCTGATCTTCAGCCTCCTCCTTTTTCACTCCCAAAACGTCTTCCTCCTCTTTTATTGAGATAGCCTCCTCTTCCTCTTTTACTCTAAAAGGTTCTTCCTCTTCTTTCACTACATTCTCTTCTTTCAATGTTATGGCATCTTCCTCCTTTTTGATTCTGAAAGCTTCTACCTCCTCCTCTTCCACTTTGACAACCTCTTTCCCATCTTCCTCTTTCACTGTAATATCATCCTCTTCTTCTTTCAATGTGATAGCCTCCTCTTCCTCCTTTTTCATCCTGAAAGCTTCTTCCTCTCCTTTCACCAGAGCTTCTTTCTCCGTCGAGCTTAGTGAACTCATGCTCCGGTCGATTAGCCTAGTGCATTATCAATTTACCACATTTGCTAATTTAACAAGCAAATTACGTTTAAATGAACTAGTAGACAAGTAAAAAGAATTATATTCAAAACACTAAGAGTAAAATACACAAGATTGGTCTAAAGCGCTTCAATGTTTCGGTTTTAGGTTCGCTAGCACACCACCACGTTGGTTAAATCAGAAGCCTTTTGTCGCTGTTGAAGAAGCCTCCTGTCCCGTCCACTAAATTATACGTCACGCAAGCAGCATCACCTGAAAGACTCAAATCGCCACCTGCTGACTGGAGTGGGTAACGCAGATTGGAAAGCCTAAAACCCCAACTCAGCATCTTAACTAACTAACTCATCAATATGTTTTTTAAAAGACAGCTTAACGTCAGATACACCATACAAGGTACATACTATATACTTCAATCATTATAACCATTTTTGTTCACTCTAGAAAACAACATATAGTTAGTTTTACACAGATTCAATAACAATTTAAGGTCAGTAAAGGTTTTCTGTAAAATAATGACAGCATACTGTAGTTCAGATAGAGACTGATCAGCAGGGTGGGCAATATAGTACACAACTGTATCGTCTGCATACAGATGCAGGTAGCAGTTTATTTTGACAAAACAATATTGTTAATGTATACAATATAGTTGTTTATTAGACATTCTAACATATAACACAATGCCGAGGTACTAAAGATTTTATATGCAACATTTGACACACAAAAGTACTCGTTACATTTTGAATGCTAAGCAGGACAGGAAWATATTCAAATTCACACACTTATTAAGAGAATATACGTGGTCATTTCCTACTGCCTCTGATCTGGCGGACTCACTAAACACAAATACATCGTTCGAAAACAAGAAAATGGTACCGTCTGCTTTGCTTAATAGAAGGAATTTGAAGTAATTTATACTTTAACTTTTAATAATTAAAATTATGAATAAAATTAGTATATTTAGAACCAAATATTTTAGACTTTTACTCAAGTAGTATTTTACTGGGTGATTTTCAATTAACTTTCTTAAGGTATCTATACATTTACTCCTGAAGTATAACATGTGGATACTTTTTCCAGTCAAAAGTTTGGACACACCTACTCATTCAAGGGATTGTCTTTATTTGGGCGCCGCACAATTGGCCCAACGTCGTCTGGGTTTGGCCGGGGTAATTGTAAATATGAATTTCTTCTTAACTAACTTGCCTAGTTAAAGGTTACACACACACACACACACCACACTGACCAAAAAGTTATTTTGTTGGCATTTACATATGTCCCCATTACCAGTAAAACATAATCAAAACCTATTTCTTTCACTTACTTTCGTGGCGTCATTATGTCATCTACTTTATATAGGTATGCACGTCAGCTTTGATTTTGCACATCGGCGGTAAACTATATATCGGGCTGATGCCGATGTTAGCAAATATTGTCCGATTCCGATATGCTCACCAATATATCATCCATCCCTACCAAATATCACTTGATTATCAGAGGAGTGTATTATGACATCATATAGAACTACTCAGACATTCCACATCAGGCTTCATCCATATCATGAAGGTGGATATTGATCCAACCATTTCAAAAGTAATGACCGGGCTGATGGAAACAGGATATGCTTGTACACTTTTATAAATGCCGACAGACGATTTGTTTGTTTGTTGTAAATCGTGGGATCGTTCTGTGTCAGAAAACATTTATGAGCGAGAAATGGGGGAAGAAACTCCTTTATGCGCAAATATTTATATAATAACCATCACATCTTAGTTAACTTGAAGTCAAGTGATGATATGTTGTGTGGTCCTCCCACTACGACTTGGGAACCTATGCAGTTTATTAGGCTACAGATGAAATAAGTTATGAACTTCACGAGGTGGTGAAACTACATGTGATGAGCTTGATGCTCCTTTCCAATACATGTTGATGGTCTTATTCTGGTGACATGATGATCGATGATTGGTTGCCATTTGACAAATAAAATAATATCGCTCTCATCCATAATACTCTCATCATGTAGGTAGCCTACCCGCACTGTACATGTGAGCTGCTGGCTACAGTGCACAGGCCAAGAGCACGTTTGCTATATAACTCAACGTTTCTTTTAAACCATCAGTAGAGTTGAAAATGCGATGGAAACCCATTTAACCTGTATTTTTGATTCAGTACATGGGAATTTAACAGCAAAAGTTATTTGTCACACAAAGCCTTTTATCCGCAAAAAGTCTGTTTGATAGAAACATTTCTGGTGGGAAAATGCGTATATTGTTTAATGCAGATTTTAGAATATTCAAATGAAAATCTATGGCAAGTTGCACGGAAACTTAGCTACTAAGGTGGATATTGATCCAACACCTGCTACTTATTCAAACCAGCCCACTGGGCACAGACATCAGTTCAACATGTAATTTCAATTTACATTATTTTGAGTCGTCAAAAAATGATGTTGTCATGACGTTGCCCTCTTTGGGTACAGAGACCATCCCCCTCTCTCTCTCTCTCCTACACCCAGGCTGCTGTTAGGCAGGTCATAAATTCCTGGAGGAGATTCTTCCTCATGGCCAGACAGCATAGAGAGAGAGTGAGTTTTCATAGGGAGAACAAAGGAACTTCTTCCACCTCACAGAACTTGAGAACTGAACAATATTCATGTTCTGGAGAATGTATAAACGGTCGGTGAACATTGCTGAATGTTACTCTGAACTATCCATCCTAACCATGACAGAGAGAGAGAGGGTGGACAAACTCTCCAACAGAAACAAACTTTCCAACAGAGATCACGACGACACATTGAGCGTAAATATATACAGTGGGGCAAAAAAGTATTTAGTCAGCCACCAATTGTGCAAGTTCTCCCACTTAAAAAGATGAGAGAGGCCTGTAATTTTCATCATAGGTACACTTCAACTATGACAGACAAAATGAGATTTTTTTTTCTCCAGAAAATCACATTGTAGGATTTTTAATGAATTTATTTGCAAATTATGGTGGAAAATAAGTATTTGGTCACCTACAAACAAGCAAGATTTCTGGCTCTCACAGACCTGTAACTTCTTCTTTAAGAGGCTCCTCTGTCCTCCACTCGTTACCTGTATTAATGGCACCTGTTTGAACTTGTTATCAGTATAAAAGACACCTGTCCACAACCTCAAACAGTCACACTCCAAACTCCACTATGGCCAAGACCAAAGAGCTTTTCTGGCTGTCAAAGGACACCAGAAACAAAATTGTAGACCTGCACCAGGCTGGGAAGACTGAATCTGCAATAGGTAAGCAGCTTGGTTTGAAGAAATCAACTGTGGGAGCAATTATTAGGAAATGGAAGACATACAAGACCACTGATAATCTCCCTCGATCTGGGGCTCCACGCAAGATCTCACCCCGTGGGGTCAAAATGATCACAAGAACGGTGAGCAAAAATCCCAGAACCACACGGGGGGACCTAGTGAATGACTGCAGAGAGCTGGGACCAAAGTAACAAAGCCTACCATCAGTAACACACTACGCCACCAGGGAATCAATCCTGCAGTGCCAGACGTGTCCCCCTGCTTAAGCCAGTACATGTCCAGGCCGTCTGAAGTTTGCTAGAGAGCATTTGGATGATCCAGAAGAAGATTGGGAAATGTCATATGGTCAGATGAAACCAAAATAGAACTTTTTGGTAAAAACTCAACTCGTCGTGTTTGGAGGACAAAGAATGCTGAGTTGCATCCAAAGAACACCATACCTCTGTGAAGCATGGGGGTGGAAACATCATGCTTTGGGGCTGTTTTTCTGCAAAGGGACCAGGACGACTGATCCGTGTAAAGGAAAGAATGAATGGGGCCATGTAACGTGAGATTTTGAGTGAAAACCTCCTTCCATCAGCAAGGGCATTGAAGATGAAACGTGGCTGGGTCTTTCAGCATGACAATGATCCCAAACACACCGCCCGGGCAACGAAGGACTGGCTTCGTAAGAAGCATTTCAAGGTCCTGGAGTGGCCTAGCCAGTCTCCAGATCTCAACCCCATAGAAAATCTTTGGAGGGAGTTGAAAGTCCGTGTTGCCCAGCAACAGCCCCAAAACGAGCAGGCCAGAGGTGGATGAACGCAGTGCCCTTGTTTGGGTGTAGGGCCTGATCAGAGCCTGAAGGTACGGAGGTGCCGTTCCCCTCACAGCTCCGTAGGCAAGCACCATGGTCTTGTAGCGGATGCGAGCTTCACTGGAGCCAGTGGAGAGAGCGGAGGAGCGGGGTGACGTGAGAGAACTTGGGAAGGTTGAACACCAGACGGGCTGCGGCGTTCTGGATGAGTTGTAGGGGTTTAATGGCACAGGCAGGGAGCCCAGCCAACAGCGAGTTGCAGTAATCCAGACGGGAGATGACAAGTGCCTGGATTAGGACCTGCGCCGCTTCCTGTGTGAGGCAGGGTCGTACTCTGCGAATGTTGTAGAGCATGAACCTACAGGAACGGGCCACCGCCTTGATGTTAGTTGAGAACGACAGGGTGTTGTCCAGGATCACGCCAAGGTTCTTAGCGCTCTGGGAGGAGGACACAATGGAGTTGTCAACCGTGATGGCGAGATCATGGAACGGGCAGTCCTTCCCCGGGAGGAAGAGCAGCTCCGTCTTGCCGAGGTTCAGCTTGAGGTGGTGATCCGTCATCCACACTGATATGTCTGCCAGACATGCAGAGATGCGATTCGCCACCTGGTTATCAGAAGGGGGAAAGGAGAAGTTAATTGTGTGTCGTCTGCATAGCAATGATAGGAGAGACCATGTGAGGATATGACAGAGCCAAGTGACTTGGTGTATAGCGAGAATGGAGAGGGCTAGAACAGAGCCCTGGGGGACACCAGTGGTGAGAGCACGTGGTGCGGAGACAGATTCTCGTCACGCCACCTGGTAGGAGCGACCTGTCAGGTAGGACGCAATCCAAGCGTGGGCCGCGCCGGAGATGCCCAACTCGGAGAGGGTGGAGAGGAGGATCTGATGGTTCACAGTATCGAAGGCAGCCGATAGGTCTAGAAGGATGAGAGCAGAGGAGAGAGAGTTAGCTTTAGCAGTGCGGAGCGCCTCCGTGATACAGAGAAGAGCGTCTCAGTTGAATGACTAGTCTTGAAACCTGACTGATTTGGATCAAGAAGGTCATTCTGAGAGATGGCAGGAGAGCTGGCCAAGGACGGCACGTTCAAGAGTTTTGGAGAGAAAAGAAAGAAGGGATACCGGTCTGTAGTTGTTGACATCGGAGGGATGAGTGTAGGTTTTTTCAGAAGGGGTGCAACTCTCGCTCTCTTGAAGACGGAAGGGACGTAGCCAGCGGTCAAGGATGAGTTGATGAGCGAGGTGAGGTAAGGGAGAAGGTCTCCGGAAATGGTCTGGAGAAGAGAGGAGGGGATAGGGTCAAGCGGCAGGTTGTTGGGCGCCGGCCGTCACAAGACGCGAGATTTCATCTGGAGAGAGAGGGGAGAAAGAGGTCAAAGCACAGGGTAGGGCAGTGTGAGCAGAACCAGCGGTGTCGTTTGACTTAGCAAACGAGGATCGGATGTCGTCGACCTTCTTTTCAAAATGGTTGACGAAGTCATCCGCAGAGAGGGAGAGGGGGGGGGGGAGGAGGATTCAGGAGGAGGAGAAGGTGGCAAAGAGCTTCCTAGGGTTAGAGGCAGATGCTTGGAATTTAGAGTGGTAGAAAGTGGCTTTGCAGCAGAGACAGAAGAGGAAAATGTAGAGAGGAGGGAGTGAAAGGATGCCAGGTCCGCAGGGGCGAGTTCTCCTCCATTTCCGCTCGGCTGCCCGGAGCCGTGTTTCTGTGAGCTCGCAATGAGTCGTCGAGCCACGGAGCAGGAGGGGAGGACCGAGCTGGCCTGGAGGATAGGGGACATAGGAGTCAAAGGATGCAGAAAGGGAGGAGAGGAGGGTTGAGGAGGCAGAATCAGGAGATAGGTTGGAGAAGTTTGAGCAGAGGGAAGAGATGATAGGATGGAAGGAGAGGTTGCGGGGAGAGAGAGCGAAGGTTGGGACGGCGCGATACACTCCGAGTAGGGGCAGAGTGGGAAGTGTTGGATGAGAGCGAGAGGGAAAAGGATACAAGGTAGTGGTCGGAGACTTGGAGGGGAGTTGCAATGAGATTAGTGGAAGAACAGCATCTAGTAAAGATGAGGTCAAGCGTATTGCCTGCCTTGTGGTAGGGGGGGAAGGTGAGAGGGTGAGGTCAAAAGAGGAGAGGATGGAAAGAAGGAGGCAGAGAGGAATGAGTCAAAGGTAGACGTGGGAGGTTAAAGTCACCCAGAACTGTGAGAGGTGAGCCATCCTCAGGAAAGGAACTTATCAAGGCGTCAAGCTCATTGATGAACTCTCCAAGGGAACCTGGAGGGCACGATAAATGATAAGGATGTTAAGCTTGAAAGGGCTGGTAACTGTGACAGCATGGAATTCAAAGGAGGCGATAGACAGATGGGTCAGGGGAGAAAGAGAGAATGTCCACTTGGGAGAGATGAGGATCCCAGTGCCACCACCCCGCTGACCAGAAGCTCTCGGGGTGTGCGAGAACACGTGGGCAGACGAGGAGAGAGCAGTAGGAGTAGCAGTGTTATCAGTGGTAATCCATGTTTCCGTCAGTGCCAGGAAGTCGAGGGACTGGAGGGAAGCATAGGCTGGGATGAACTCTGCCTTGTTGGCCGCAGATCGGCAGTTCCAGAGGCTYCCGGAGACCTGGAACTCCACGTGGGTCGTGCGCGCTGGGACCACCAGGTTAGAGTGGCAGCGGCCACGCGGTGTGAAGTGTTTGTATGGTCTGTGCAGAGAGGAGAGAACAGGGATAGATAGACACATAGTTGACAGGCTACAGAAGAGGCTACGCTAATGCAAAGGAGATTGGAATTAGTTTGGAATTAGACTAACGAATTAGACTAACGTGAGGTAAAGAACAATTCATTAATTAGAAGACTAATTGATTAGATATTAAAATATCTGAAAGTTATATTAGGAAAATTATAACTATGTAATCTGAATATTTTCCTTGGTGCCCCAACTTCCTAGTTAATTACAGTTACATTATTAAGTTAGTTTAATCACATAATGATAATTACAGAGATTTTTTTTTTTAAGTATTCAGTTTAATGATGCCAAAGACACAACAATGTTGATGGCATTTTGCAAATCCAAATCAGTTTTCTACATTGATCTAACATCATAAGTATTCGCTCATACTCTGTAAAACTCTATCTAGTGGGAGCAATGGAAAGGCTTCTCCCGTGTGACTTTCGCTCATGCGATTTCATGTTTCCTAACTGGTTAAAACTCTTTCCACACTGGGCGCAATGGTATGGCTTCTCACCTGTGTGTACCCTCTTGTGTCTTTTCAGGGATCCTAATAAGGCAAACATACTTCCACACTGGGAGCAGTGGTAAGGCTTCTCCCCTGTGTGTATTCGCTCATGAGTTTTCAGCTTTCCTACTCCGTAAAACTCTTTTCACAGTGCGAGCAATAGAAAGGCTTCTCCCCTGTGTGTATTCGCTCGTGGAATTTCCTGTTTCCTAACTGGTTAAAACTCTTTCCACAATGGGAGCAGGGGTAAGGCTTCTCCCCTGTATGTATACGCAAATGAGATTTTAGTTTTCCTAACTGGTTAAAACGCTTTCCACACTGGGAGCAGTGGAAGGGCTTCTCCCCTGTGTGTAGTCGCTCATGAGCTTTCAGCTTTCCTAACTCCGTAAAACTCTTTTCACAGTGGAAACAATGGTGTGGCTTCTCTCCTGTGTGTATCCTCCCATGTCTTTTCATGTTTCCTAACTGGTTAAAACTCTTTCCACACTGGGAGCAGTGGTAAGGCTTCTCCCCTGTGTGTATTCGCTCATGATCTTTCAGCCTTCCTAACTGGCTAAACCGCTTTCCACACTGGGAACAATGGTAAGGCTTCTCCCCTGTGTGTATTCGCTCATGAGCTTTCAGGCTTCTTAACTGACTATAACTCTTTCCACACTGGGCGCAATGGTATGGCATCTCTCCTGTGTGTGTCCTCTCATGTCTTTTCAGGCTTCCTAACTTGATAAAACTCTTTCCAATCTGGGAGCAGAGGTGTCGTCTTGCTGGTTTGGAAGTCTCTGGTTCCGCAGAGTTTGGTTTTTCTCCTGCCAAAGACAGTGTTTATTTAAAGAGAGACATGAATGAAACCTCAACATGATAAAACCATCTTGCTATGAGGTTTAATCCAAATCAGATCCCTCAATAACCTGAGGTAAATTTTCAAACATTTCATAATTCAAAACAAATGATGTTGTAGAGCTTCCTCGTAATTACTGATATGTTTACATTACTTATTTAATTAATTCAGTTTTATAAGTCAGAACAAAAAACTAAACAGTTCTAGAACACTGAAGACACAGACGTCACTGGATTCCAATTGAGCAGGTGGTTCTAAATATATAACTTTCATAGCTGTACGATACAGAATGTGACTTTTTCCATACGCACTAAAGCATATTACTCTCAAATTTTGTGCACAAATTTGTTTGCACTCTTGGCATTCTCTCAACCAGCTTCATGGGGTAGTCACCTGGAATGCATTTCAATTAACAGGTGTGCCTTGTTAAAAGTTAATTTGTGGAATTTATTTCCTTCTTAATGCGTTTGAGCCAATCAGTTGTGTTGTGAAAAGGTAGATAGCCCTATTTGGTAAAAGACCAAGTCCATATTATCACAAGAACAGCTCAAATAAGCAAAGAGAAACGACAGTCCATCATTTCTTTAAGACATGAAGGTCAGTCAATCTGGAAAATTTCAAGAACTTTGTACATTTCTTCAAGTACAGACGGAAAAAAACATCAACCTCTATGATGAAACTGGCTCTCATGAGGACCGCCACAGGAAAGGAAGACCCAGAGTTACCCCTGCTGCAGATAACAATTTCATTATTTTCCAGCCTCAGACATTCCAGCCCAAATAAATGCTTCACAGATTTCAAGTAACAGACATCTCAACATCAACTATTCAGAGGAGACTGCGTGAATCAGGCCTTCATGGTCGAATTGCTGCAAAGAAACCTGCAAAGAAACCACAACTAATGGACACCAATAGGAAGAAGAGACTTGCTTGGGCCAAGAAACATAAGCAACGGACATTCGATTGGTGTTAATCTGTCCTTTGGTCTGATGAGTCCAAATTTGAGATTTTCGGTTCCAACCGCCGTGCCTTTGTGAGACGCAGAGTAGGTGAATGGATGATCTCTGCATGTGTGGTTCTGACCTTGAAACATGGAGAAGGAGGTGTGATGGTGCTTTGCTGGTGGTGACACTGTCTGTGATTTATTTCGAAATTCAAGGAACACATAACTAGAATGGTTACCTCCAGGCTGTGTAAAGGCTATTTGACCAAGAAATAGACTGATGGAGTGCTGCATCAGATGACCTGGCCTCCACAATCACCCGACCTCAACCCAATTGAGATGGTTTGGGATGAGTTGGACCGCAGAGTGAAGGAAAAGAAGCCAACAAGTGCTCCGCATATGTGGGATCTCCTTCAAGACTGTTGGAAAAAGCATTCCAGGTGAAGCTGGTTGAGAGAATACCAAGAGTCTGCAAAGCTGTATTTGTATTAGTCGGGGACAGCCCTACTGGTAACATATACCAGTGAGCAGATCTATTTTATTTGTTCAAACTAAACTACAGCACTTACTTTGATGAGTCAAATCTGATCCTTTCTTCTCTTCTCCTCCTCTCACAGTTCGACTCAGCCCCGTTGTTTTCCTGCAGTCCACCAGCAGCACAGACAACCTCTTTATACCCAGCAGTAAGGTGCTACCGGGAGAGGCACGACACGGGGACTCCGGGAGGGAGGAAGGGCTAGCGTTGTCCTGGTAACCATAAAGAGGGGACACAGACACATATCATTATGGATGCTGATGTCACTGTTGTCACAAAGTGCTTTACAGAAACCCAGCCCAGACCCAGATAGAGCAAGCTGTATGCTAGACCAGACCAAGCTGTACCATGTGGTGTTCTGATCGGGAGAGACTCTTCTCTGCCTCGTCAGCATCAGGATGTTGTTGAGGCTCCCCAGAGGATCCACGATAGTCATGTCTCTCTCCTGTGTGAACGAGAACATCAAACAGATGGTAAACTTATGACCGTCTATTAAAATCACAGAGTCTTACAAGAGGCATTAATATGTCCAAAAAGGCCTAAATTGGCCACAATTGATCATGATTTCCTAAAATATTGTTTATGATGCAAATGCAAAAGGGTCCTTCCACGAAATAAGTAGAAACGACGCACCAATATTGAATTTTAAAAGCCTGTTACACTAAATTAAAACACTTTAATATAGACCGCATGGAGAATTCAATAAATCACATTTAAGTCACAAAAATATATGTACTAATGGCAGATTGCCCCTTAAACAATTCCTACAGTACTGAACATATTCAAGTGTAGAACTGAAGTAGAATGTCCCTTTAAAACCACACATTAGTTCAAGAACTGCGTAGTTTGTGCCCCTGTGTTTTAGACAGTACTCACTGGTGGTAATCAGATCTTCAGTCTCCTCCTCTTTTATTGAGATAGCCTCCTCTTCCTCTTTTACTCCAAAATGTTCTTCCTCTTCTTTCACTACATTCTCTTCTTTCAATGTTATGGCATCTTCCTCCTTTTTGATTCTGAAAGATTCTACCTCCTCCTCTTCCACTCTGACAACCTCGTTCCCATCTTCCTCTTTCACTGTAATATCATCCTCTTCTTCTTTCAATGAGATAGCCTCCTCTTCCTCCTTTTTCATACTGAAAGCTTCTTCCTCTCCTTTCACCAGAGCTTCTTTCTCCGTCGAGCTTAGTGAGCTCATGCTCCGGTCGATTAGCCTAGTGCAATATCAATTTACCACATTAGCTAATTTAACAAGCAAATTACGTTTAAATGAACGAGTAGATAGGTAAACATAATTATGTTCAAAACACGATGAGTAATATACACAAGATTGGTCTAAAGAGCTTCAATGTTTCGGTTTTATGTTTGCTAGCAAACCACCGCGTAGGTTGAATCAGTAGCCTTTTGTCGCTGTTGATGAAGCCTCCAGTTCCGTCCACTAGATTATACGTCACGCAAGAAGCATCACCTGAAAGACTCACATCGCCGCCTGCTGACGGGAGTGGGTAACGTAGATTGGAAAAATATTAATTATTTATTTATTAATTACAATGTTTATTCTGGCAAGCAATGTCATAAGAAGTCATTTAAAAACAACCAGATGTTATGTGTTCTCTTCCTTCTTACAGCCAATACTTCCCTCCAGGGCTGACCTGCCCATTAGGCAGGATTAGGTGACAGATTGAAGAGGGTGGCATATTCCGAGCTAAATTGACCAAGGCTCATCGCTAACAACAAATATTAACACCTCACATAATGCTGCCCAAATACAATGAAAACTTCTCTCACCCAGTGGCATATGGACTATTTAGGTGAGTGTTGGTGTTGCCACATGAAGCAGTGCCAACATGGCAACATGGCAACAGTGCCAACAGGCAACATGGACAGATAGGACTCTACCTGTGTAGAGCACATGCCCCTCTGCCCTTCAATCAATCAATCAATCAATCAAATGTATTTATAAAACCCTTCTTACATCAGTTGAGTAAATGAGTAAATGTCAGTTGGCTTTTCATAGWCGATCATTCAGAGTATCTCAACCGCTTCTGCTGTCTCTAGAGAGTTGAAAATAGCAGGTCTGGGACAGGTAGCACGTCCGGTGAACAGGTCAGGGTTCCATAGCCGCAAGCAGAACAGTTGAAACTGGAGCAGCAGCACGACCAGGTGGACTGGGGACAGCAAGGAGTCATCAGGCCAGGTAGTCCTGAGGCATGATCCTAGGGCTCAGGTCCTCTGAGAGAGAGAAAAAGAGAGAGAATTAGAGAGAGCATACTTAAATTCACACAGGACACCGGATAAGACAGGAGAAATACTCCAGATTTAACAGACTGACCCCAGCCCCCCGACACATAAACTATTGCAGCATAAATACTGAAGGCTGAGACAGTAGGGGTCAGGAGACACTGTCTGACGATACACCCAGACAGGGCCAAACAGGCAGGATATAACTTTGCCAAAGCACAGCCCCCACACCACTTGAGGGATATCTTCAACCACCTACTTACTATCGTGAAACAAGGCAGAGTATAGCCCACGAAGATCTCCCCCACGGCACAACCCAAGGGGGGGCGCCAACCCGGACAGGAAGAACACGTCAGTGACTCAACCCACTCAAGAGGCGCACCCCTTCTAGGGACGGCATGGAAGAGCACCAGTGAGCCAGTGACTCAGCCCCTGTCATAGGGTTTGAGGCAGAGAATCCCAGTGGAGAGAAGGGAACCGGCCAGGCAGAGACAGCAAGGGCGGTTCGTTGCTCCAGGGCCTTTCCGTTCATCTTCACACTCCTGGGCCAGACTACACTCAATAATAGGACATATTGAAGAGATGAGTCTTCAATAAAGACTTAAAGGTTGAGACCGAGTCTGCGTCTCTCACATGGATAGGCAGACCATTCCATAAAAATGGAGCTCTATAGGAGAAAGCCCTGCCTCCAGCTATTTGCTTAGAAATTCTAGAGACAGTAAGGAGGCCTGCGTCTTGTGACCGTAGCGTATGTTTAGTTATGTATGGCAGGACTAAATCGGAAAGATAGGTAGGAGCAAGCCCATGTAATGCTTTGTAGGTTAGCAGTAAAACCTTGAAATCAGCTATAGCCTTAACAYGAAGCCAGTGTAGAGAGGCTAGCACTGGAGTAATATGATCACATTTTTGGGTTCTAGTCAAGATTCTATCAGCCGTGTATAGCAATAACTGAAGTTTATTTAGTGCTTTATCCGGGTAGCCGAGAAAGTAGAGAATTGCAGTAGTCTAACCTAGAAGTGACAAAAGCACGGATACATTTTTCTGCATAATTCTTTGACAGAAAGCAGCATTTAAGGTCTAGGCGCACGAGGACAGATGCAGAGCCTCGGACTGACACCATTAAAAGGTCATTTACCACCTTTACAAGTGCAGTCTCAGTGCTATGATGGGGTCTAAAACCAGACTGAAGCYRTCCYTATACATTGTTTGTCTTCAGGAAGGCAGTGAGTTGCTGAGCAACAGCTTTTAAAAAATAATTCGATATAGGCTGATCGTTTTTATATTTTCTGGGTCAAGGTTTATTTTTTCAGGAGATGCTTTATCACTGCCACTTTAGTGAGTTTGGTACACATCCGGTGGATAGGGAGCCGTTTATTATGTTACACATAGGAGGGCCGAGCACAGGAAGCAGCTCTTTCAGTGGTTTAGTTGGAATAGTGTCCAGTATGCAGCTTGAAGGTTTAGAGGCCATGATTATTTTCATCAATGTGTCAAGAAGAGATAAAGTATTAAAAAAACTTGAGTGTCTCCCTTGATCCTAGGTCCTGGCAGTGTTGTGCAGACTCAGGACAACTGAGTTTTGGAGGAATACGCAGATTTAAAGAGGAGTCCGTAATATGCTTTCTAATGATCATGATCTTTTCCTCAAAGAAGTTCATGAATTTATCACTGCTGAAGTGAAAGCCATCCTCTCTTGAGGAATGCTGCTTTTTAGTCTTTAAGAGCACATGCCCCTTTGCCCTTCCTGTCTCTAAAGTGCCCTTTTGGGTGGTGCTATAATCTGTATTCATTTTTTCTCATAGTTATTCTGAACCCTCTGCCTGCAGGTCGTCGGTAAATTCGCACAAGTGATTTGTAGTTTCCTTCAACTTTCTGAAGAGGAAAAAGCCCTGAAATGCCCCTGTCTGAGTGCATTTGTCTACCACTATGTGTAGCTGTTAGCGATGATGCTAATGACAACCATCTTCTGGTTGATGGAAAAGATTCCCCAAAAACCTTTTCAATTAAATGTTAACTACAAAGTAGTCTATGCCTACCTGGCAGAATGATATCATGATTATTTGCATCAATCCAGTTGTGATTTGTTCAGCAGACTCTGCAATCACATGTGTGCTACAGAGACACCACTAACCAAGCAAGGCTCTTGCTGGTGCCACTAACATTAAAGGGTATCTACACACTATTGTGGAAATTACAAGATTATGTTATAATACTTTTATTGCTGTGTGAACTGAAAGTGGGCCTCTGGGAGATTTAACACTGACAGGGGATTTACGATGTATTTGGGTGATACCGCATTCCAGAGCATGAGTTAATGTTTCTGTACTGGGGTACGAGGGGGAGATGGCTCCAGTATGGGGTTGGGGTACCAGGGGAGATGGTTCCAGTATGGAGTTGGGGTACCTGGGGGAGATGGCTCCAGTACAGAGTTGGAGTACCAGGGGGAGATGGCTCCAGTATGGAGTTGGGGGGGCCAGGGGAGATGGCTCCAGTATGGAGTTGGGGTACCAGGGGGAGCGAAGGCTCCAGTATGGAGTTGGGTACCAGGGGAGATGGCTCCAGTATGGAGTTGGGGTACCAGGGGAGATGGCTCCAGTATGGAGTTGGGGTACCAGGGGAGATGGCTCCAGTATGGATTGGGTACCAGGGGGAGATGGCTCCAGTATGGAGTTGGGGTCCCAGGGGGAGATGGCTCCAGTATGGATTTGGGGTACCAGGGGGAGATGGCTCCAGTATGGAGTTGGGGTACCAYGGGGAGTTTGATTGTTTTGAAGAAATCTAAAAGTCTCTCCTTTTGATTACAATAATTCCACCACAGAGCTTCGGTCTCTCATCTGTTACTGTAACCTGACAGCTTCAGACACTTCCCTAATTTACTTCAGGTTGTTCCTATGTTCAACTATTTTGTCATTCAAATATTATTTTCTTGGCCTTCTGTATCATCCTGTTGACATAATTTCTTCATTTCTTATAGTCTATAAATATATCTGCCCTGGATTTCCTAAACTCCAGAAAGCGTTCATTTCTACTCTTAATTGCCTTTAAAATGTTAGCATTTATTCACAGTTCAGCTCTTTGCTAAATTCAAACCTTTTTTTACTGGAGCCTGCTTATCTACCACATGTAAAAACAATGATCTAAAATTGCCCCGGGCATTCACCACCTCATTGCTTTTCAATACAGCAGACCAGTCCAATTTGTTCAAACAATTAACAAATAATATCTGCACTATAATTCTTCATAGCCCTCATATTTTGATTGACTTATGACAATTAAAAACAGTTTTCTGAACATTCCTACTCCAGAAAATGATGGAATGATCACTGAGCCCATAGTTTACAACCCCACTGTTTGATATCCTGGATCCGACACCAACACAAGGTCAATGATGGTTTGGGTAGAAGGACAGAACCTGCTGGGCTCATTAATCAGCTGGTATGAAGCAGATTACAACCATTCTGAAGAGTTTTAAAAGTAGCAAGGTCCTTTTCCAGCATATCTGTATTCAAATCACCAGTAACAATAACCTCAGATTTACCAAAGTGTGTTCAGTTTCCTCCAACAATTCATCAAACGTGTACTAGTCTGGTGGTCTATAACGGGTTACAACTATAATAGGTTGACATTTTGGCAAATAAAAATGTCCAACCACACAGCTTCAATCTCGCCTTTTCTCAATAGGGGGTGCTGTTTGCACTTTGTAAAAATTTCGTTCCCAAATTAAACTGCCTCGTACTCAATTCTTGCTCGTACAATATGCATATTATTATTACTATTGGATAGAAAACACTCTCTAGTTTCTAAAACCGTTTGAATTATATCTGTGAGTAAAACAGAACTCGAGTTGGAGCAATTTTCCTATGAGGCATTGAGAAATCTGAAATCTGCAGGCTGTTCTGAGGTCAGTTTATTAATTTGCATGTCTTCTATTAGTTGAGATGCACTGCARWSSCCTTCCCCTGGATGTCAGCAAATAGTGAGAATTGGAATGGAGTTGCTAGGCAGATCTGAGGCCTTATAAATGGGCTGGCAACGTGGGGTCCTCTCTTTCCTTCGTTCGCCATGACGCAAGACAGACCTCAGGATGGCATTCTAGAAAGCTCCCATTATAGCCCTTAGATATATCCGGCTCTGATTTTATTCGATATAGGTGTTAAAGACATCATAATGTTGTTATTTTAAACCGAGTTATATAAGTTTATATCAGTATATTGCGATTTTCGGGTATTTATTTGTGCTGCGTTCTGGTGAGTTGGGCACGTCTGGGCCACATGGCTAATGTTTACTGCTAATTCCAAAGTTGAAGGCGACAATCTACAACCGAGCAACGATTCTTTTGGACAAAGGACAACTTGCCCAAGATTCTGATGGGAGCTCATCAAAAAGTAAGAACTATTTATGATGTTAATTCGTTGTTCTGTTGAAAAATGTAAAACTCATATTCCGCCATTAATTTCGGCGCGGTCTCGCTGTAACGCACGCTGTATGTCGTAGTAACGTTAATTTTAAAAATCTAACACAGCGATTGCATTAAGAACTAATGTATCTTTCATTTGCTGTCCAACCTGTATTTTTTTGTCAAGTCTACTGATTAGATTAGGTGCCTCTCCCAAGATTTCTCCCGACATATTGTTGGCAGCTTGGCTACTATTCTCATTGTATAACCACGATTTGTGCCGCTAAATATGCACATTTTCGAACAAACTCTATAGGTATTGTGTAATCTGATGTTATAGGACTGTCATCTGAAGAAGTTTGAGAAGGTTAGTGAAAAAATTTATATATTTTGCTGGTTTATTCGTTATCGCTATTGTTGGCTTGAATCAATGCTGTTGTGTGGTTGGCTATTGTAGTAAGCTAATATAATGCTATATTGTGTTTTCGCTGTAAAACACTTAAAAATCTGAAATATTGGCTGGATTCACAAGATCTTTGTCTTTCATTTGCTGTACGCTGTGTATTTTTCATAAATGTTTTATGATGAGTATTTAGGTAATTCACGTTGGTCTCTGTAGTTATTCTAGTTGCTTTGGTGAGAGTTGTGATGGTGGC
>NC_036870.1:23688597-23693106 GCF_002910315.2 Salvelinus sp. IW2-2015
GGGCCTCTACGTCCTGTTTAGCTGTCTGGATGAGTGGTTCATCAGGGCCCCAGCCTGTTGCTTGGTCTGGAGATGTCTTATCAAGGCCAGCTGTGCTTGTCTGGAGATGTTCATCAGTCGGCCCATGCCTGTTGCTGGTCTGGAGATGTTCATTGCCGGTCAGGGCCCCAGCCTGTTGCTGCTGGAGATGTTCCATAGAGGCCCAGGCCTGTTGCTGTGCTGGAGATGTTCATCAGGGCCCCAGCCTGTTGCTGTTCTGGAGATGTTCATCAGGTCCAGCCTGTTGCTGTCTGGAGATGTTCATCAGGGCCCGCTGTTGCTGTCTGGAGAGTTCATCAAGGTCCAGCCTGTTGCTGTCTGGAGATGTTCATCAGGGCCCCAGCCTGTTGCTGTCTGGAGATGTGTCATCAGGTGCCCCAGCCTGTTGCTGTCTGGAGATGTTCATCAGGTCCCCAGCTCTGTTGCTGTCTGGAGCTGTTCATGCAGGTCCCCAGCCTGTTGCTGTCTGGAGATGTTCATCAGGGCCCCAGTCTGTTGCTGTCTGGAGAATGTTCATCAGGACCCCAGCCTGTTGCTGTCTGGAGCTGTTCATCAGGGCCCGTTTTCTAGCGATTAATCCATTCGCTATAACAGAGAGGATCAGAAGGGAGCAACGACCATCTCTTTCAAATGCGCGAATCCTGGAAGGAGCTTCATTGTTTCTATTGGACTGCATGGAGTCATCACAAGCCATTCAGCTGACAGTTCCAACAGAGGAGGAGAACTTGACTCTAGAAAAGGTGTTTTCCACGAGAGGACGACACATCCTTCATCTCCACGTTAGAAGTCTTCTTCCTAAGATTGAGGAACTTCGCCTACTCTCTAGTAACTGTAAGGTGGGAGTGCTTTGCTTTACCGAAACATGGTTGGATGGTTCGATAAAAAACCCCACTGAGATTGAAGTTTAAAATGATGTATTAATTAGAAGAGACCGCAATCGCCAAGGCAGGGGGAGTTTGTATTTATGTAAGATCAGATATTAGATCAGATTTAACTTCTACTTGCACACAATCCCGGATCCGGGAGCACCCCCATCAGTAAAAAGCTGACTAGCATAGCCTAGCATAGCGTCACAAGTAAATACTAGCATCTAAATCATTAAATCACAAGTCCAAGACCCAGATGAAAGATACACATCTTGTGAATCCAGCCATCATTTCTGATTTTTAAATGTTTTACAGGAAGACACATATGTAAATCTATTAGCTAACCACGATAGCAAAAGACACAACTTTTTCTTTCCACCATTTTTTTCCTGCATTGGTAGCTATCACAATTTCGACCAAATAAAGATATAAATGGCCACTAACCAAGAAAACAAC
Source organism: Salvelinus sp. IW2-2015 (assembly GCF_002910315.2). Lineage (NCBI taxonomy): Eukaryota > Metazoa > Chordata > Actinopteri > Salmoniformes > Salmonidae > Salvelinus > Salvelinus sp. IW2-2015. Next base: position 23,689,959 of record NC_036870.1, read on the forward strand.
TTCATCAGATGACAGTCTGATAACATATTTATTGTATAGCATATGTTTTGTTAGAAAAATGTGCATATTTCAGGTATAAATCATAGTTTACCAATTGCACAACCGACCAGCTGGTTGAGTTCTCAGTGATCACCTCCAGGGGTGATGACCGACCAGCTGGTTGAGTTCTCAGTGATCACCTCCTGGGGTGATGACCGACCAGCTGGTTGAGTTCTCAGTGATCACCTCCTGGGGTGATGACCGACCAGCACCATCACTGCCCTAATTAAATAATGAAGTTTGATTGTTTTGAAGAAATCTAAGTCTCACCTTTTGATCACAATAATTCCACCACAGAGCTTCGGTCTCTCATCTGTTACTGTAACCTGACAGCTTCAGACACTTCCCTAATTTACTTCTGGTTGTTCCTTTGTTCAACTATTTTGTCATTCCAAACATTATTATCTTGGCCTTCTGTATCATCCTGTTGACATAATTTCTTCATTTCTTGTAGTCTATAAATATATCTGCCCTGGATTTCCTAAACTCCAGAAAAAGCGTTCATTTCTACTCTTAATTGCCTTTAAAATTGTATAATTTATCCACGGTTCAGACCTTTTTTTACTGGAGTCTGCTTATCTACCACATGTAAAAACAATTATCTAAAATTGTACATGTAAAAACATTTACCACCTCATTGCTTTTCAATACAGCAGAACAGTCCAATTTGTTCAAACAATTAACAAATAATATCTGCACTATAATTCTTCATCAATTAAAAACAGTTTTCTGAACATTCCTACTACAGAAAATGATGGAATGATCACTGAGCCCGCTGAGTTTACAACCCATCCAACACCAACACAAGGTCAATGATGGTTTGGGTAGAAGGACAGACCTTTTTGAGCATATCTGTATTAAAATCACCAGTAACAAGTAACAATATCTAAAAGTCTGTACAGTTGGAACAAGTCTCCTCCAACAATTCATAAAACGTGTACTGGTATGGTGGTCTATAACAGGTTACAACTATAATAGGTTGACATTTTGGTAATAAAAATGTCCAACCACACAGCTTCAATCTCGTCATGGTTTAAATCTGATCTATAGTTGCACCCAATATCTGATCTTACATAAATACCAACTCTCCCTGCCTTGGCGATTGTGGTCTCTTCTAATTAATCCATCATTTTCAACTTCAATCTCAGCTGTTTTTTTTTTTATCCAACCATCCAACCATGTTTCGGTAAAGCAAAGCACTCCCACCTTACAGTTACTACAGAGTAGGCAAAGTTCCTCAATCTTAGGAAGAAGACTTCTAACGTGGAGATGAAGGACGTGTCGTCCTCTCGTGGAAAACACATTTTCTAGAGTCAAGTTCTCCTCCTCTGTTGGAACTGTCAGCTGAAATGGCTTGTGATGAGTGTTGACTCCATGCAGTCCAATAGAAACAATGAAGCTCCTTCCAGGATTCGCGCTGGCATTTGAAAGAGATGGTCGTTGCCTCCCTTCTGATCCTCTCTGTTATAGCGAATGGATTAATCGCTAGAAAACGGGCCCTGATGAACATCTCCAGACAGCAACAGGCTGGGGCCNAAAAATGGTGGAAAGAAAAAGTTGTGTCTTTTGCTATCGTGGTTAGCTAATAGATTTACATATTGTGTCTTCCCTGTAAAACATTTTAAAAATCAGAAATGATGGCTGGATTCACAAGATGTGTATCTTTCATCTGGTGTCTTGGACTTGTGATTTAATGATATTTAGATGCTAGTATTTACTTGTGACGCTATGCTAGGCTATGCTAGTCAGCTTTTTTACTGATGGGGGTGCTCCCGGATCCGGGATTGTGTGCAAGTAGAAGTTAAATCTGATCTAATATCTGATCTTACATAAATACAAACTCCCCCTGCCTTGGCGATTGCGGTCTCTTCTAATTAATACATCATTTTAAACTTCAATCTCAGTGGGGGTTTTTTATCGAACCATCCAACCATGTTTCGGTAAAGCAAAGCACTCCCACCTTACAGTTACTAGAGAGTAGGCGAAGTTCCTCAATCTTAGGAAGAAGACTTCTAACGTGGAGATGAAGGATGTGTCGTCCTCTCGTGGAAAACACCTTTTCTAGAGTCAAGTTCTCCTCCTCTGTTGGAACTGTCAGCTGAAATGGCTTGTGATGACTCCATGCAGTCCAATAGAAACAATGAAGCTCCTTCCAGGATTCGCGCATTTGAAAGAGATGGTCGTTGCTCCCTTCTGATCCTCTCTGTTATAGCGAATGGATTAATCGCTAGAAAACGGGCCCTGATGAACAGCTCCAGACAGCAACAGGCTGGGGTCCTGATGAACATTCTCCAGACAGCAACAGACTGGGGCCCCTGATGAACATCTCCAGACAGCAACAGGCTGGGGACCTGATGAACATCTCCAGACAGCAACAGGCTGGGGACCTGATGAACATCTCCAGACAGCAACAGGCTGGGACCCTGATGAACATCTCCAGACAGCAACGGGCATATTTAAGTGCCTTTGAACGGGGTAGTAGGTGCCAGGCGCACCGGTTTTTGACCAGAACTGCAACGCTGCTGGGTTTTTCAGCTCAACAGTTTCCCATGTTTACCAAGAATGGTCCACCATCCTAACAGTGCCGTTTAAGATGAGGCAGGACGATTTCTTTTTTCATGAGCATGGCCTTAATTCTATTACAGCATATTGGATGACTGTCATTCATATTCCATTCACCCTGTTCAATGTAACAGCGATAGGTTTAGACTACTACATGATACTAACATTTCCCCTATACCAATCATGAGGTTTCTACAACCTGCCTATGAATTAAAGTTTACAACGTAGGTGCACACTGGTCGAGAGAAACATGTGAAGTGACAGACCGTGACAAATTCAATACCACCTTGCATACTCTTGCCTGCATCTAGCTGTTATAGGGTGTAACCATTAGTCCAACAGTTTCAAACAAGCGATTCTATTGGACAAATTCAGGTACAGTTGAAGTCGGAAGTTTACATTCACTTAGGTTGGAGTCATTAAAACTTGTTTTTCAACCACTCCACAAACTTCTTGTTAACAAACTATAGTTTTGGCAAGTCGGTTATGACATCTACTTTGTGCTTGACACAAGTAATTTTTCCAACAATTGTTTACAGACAGATTA
>NC_036870.1:23693696-23700984 GCF_002910315.2 Salvelinus sp. IW2-2015
AATTCCAGTGTGTCAAGAAGTTACATACACTAAGTTGACTGTGCCTTTAAACAGCTTGGAAAATTACAGAAAATGATGTCATGGCTTTAGAAGCTTCTGATAGGCTAATTGACATAATTTGAGTCAATTGGAGGTGTGGATGTATTTCAAGGCCTACCTTCAAACTCAGTGCCTCTTTGCTTGACATCATTGGAGTGGCCATCACAAAGTCCTGACCTCAATCCTATAGAAAATGTGGGGCCAGAACTGAAAAAGCGTGTGCAAGCGAGGAAGCCGACAAACCTGACTCAGTTACACCAGCTCTGTCAGGAGTAATGGGCGAAAATTCACCCAACTTATTGTAGGAAGCTTGTGGAAGGCTACCCGAAACGTTTGACCCAAATTTAAACAATTTTAAAGGCAATGCTACCAAATACTAATTGAGTGTATGTAAACTTCTGACCCACTAGGAATGTGATGAAATAAATAAAAGCTTAAATAAATCATTCTCTCTACTATTATTGACATTTCACATTCTTAAAATAAAGAGTTGACCTAACTGACCTAAGACAGGGAATTTTTACGAGGATTAAATGTCAGGAATTGCGAAAAACTGAGTTTAAATGTATTTGGATAAGGTGTATGTAAACTTTTGACTTCAACTGTATGTTTATTCCGGTCTTGTTCCGTTTAAGTAACGTTTGTCAACAGAATCGGCGGAATGAATACAACCCTGATCACGTGTAAACACAGTTCACTTTCATAACAGCCATGTTGTATTCCTTCTCTCCTCCTCTGACCTTCTCCCTTTGCTTCTGGACTTCAATGCACAACACATCAGCTGTATGTGACCAGGCGAAAAAACCTTTCCAAGTCAAACCATACCATAACCGCTACACACAGCCTACATCCTTGTCACCATATTAGCTAAAGTAATGTCATAGTCYACATAGCTAATAGAACTAACGCGTTAGTAAACCTGCTACAATCATGCAGTAACATTACAGTGTACAGTCAGGAAGCAGTTTAGCACTTGGTGGGCCCCGGTGGCAATAAATTAGTAAAACCAAAAGCTTACCTTGACTTGGAAGAGTTCCAGCGTTGTGTTGGAAAGTCATAGCCAGCTAGCTAACATAGCATCCCTTTGTTTGAGCCAAGTGTTTGAGTAGGATAAACTAGCTAGCTGCATTTGCTTAAACTGAAATGATAAAATCTCTCTCTCTCTCGCTTCTCCTTCATTTTGGAATAAATGAATTTGTTGTCTTTATTGTCTTTTTCTCTCTTTGAGTCAACTACTCACCACATGTTATGCACTGCAGTGCTAGCTAGCTGTAGCTTATGCTTTCAGTACTAGATTCATTCTCTGATCCTTTCATTGGGTGGACAACATGTTAGTTCATGCTGCAAGAGCTCTGATAGGTTGGAGGACGTCCTCCGGAAGTTGTCATAATTACTGTGTAAATCTATGGAAGGGCTTGAGAACCATGAGCCTCCGAGGTTTTGAATTTAAGTCAATGTACACAGAGGAGGATGCAAAATAGTATGTTTTAATCAATTATTTGGTGACGTTATTATATTTTGTATAGTTTTATCTAAAAAGGATAACTTTGAAATGTTTTACCATTTTTATTTTTATGAAAATCACTCAGGAGGATGGGACTCCCATTCCTCCTCTGAGGAGCCTCCACTGCACCCAAAGGACACAACTGTGGGAAGCACTGGCATCAACATGGGCCAGCATCCCTGTGGAACGCTTTTCGACACCTTGTAGAGTCCATGCCCCGACGAATTGAGGCTGTTCTGGGGGGAAAAGGGGAGGGTCCAACTCCATATTAGGAAGTTGTTCCAAATGTTTGGTATAATCAGTGGATATATCTGCCATTTAGCAGACACTTTTAACCAAAGGGATTTTCAGTAATGTGTGCAAACACTTTACATTTGGGTGGTCCCAGGAATCAAACCCACAACCTTGGTTTTAATAGCACCATACTCTACCAACTGAGCTACACGACCACAAGGAATGATCAAGGAATGACGGAGATAAACATACACACACACACACACACACACGCTGTGGGGATGTTTTTCAGGGGCAGGGGCAGGGACTGGGAGACTAGTCAGGATTGAGGGAAAGATGAACAGAGCAAATGTATTTTTATTTCTAATCCCAGCACCCGTCCCTGCAGGAGGCGTTTTGCCTTTTGGTAGGCCGTCATTGTAAATAAGAATTTGTTCTTAACTGACTTGCTTAAATAAAGGTTAAATAATAAATGAAATAAACATTAAATACAGAGAGATCTTTGATGAAAACCAGGGCGCTCAGGACCTCAGACTGGGACAAAGGTTCACCTTCCAACAGGACAATGACCCTAAGCACACAGCCAAGATAATACAGAAGTGGCTTCGGGACAAGTCTCTGAATGTCCTTGAGTGGACCAGCCAGTGCCCGATTTGAAACTGATCAAACATCTCTGGAGAGATCTGAAAATAGCTGTGCAGCGACGCTCCCCATCCAACCTGACAGAGCTTGAGAGGATATGCAGAGAAGAATGGGAGAAACTCCCCAAATACAGAAGTGCCAAGCTTGTAGCGACATACCCAAGAAGATTCGAGGCTGTAATGGCTGCCAAAGATGCTTCAACAAAGTACTGAGTAAAGGGTCTGAATACTTATGTAAATGTTATATTTCAGTTAATTATAAAATACATTTGCAAAAATGTATAAAAACCTGTCTTTGCTTCATCATTATGGGGTGTTGTGTGTAGATTGATACATATGAAAGGAGCAAAGCCCAGGTAAAAAGTTAAAACCCACCTCAATCTTCTGATAACCGAACACTGGGTTTTATTTTTCTGAGGGACAATTACACAAATGTTTATGCAAAAGACACACCAGAATGACTGTCCAAGACTTGTTGAGTGTTCCTAGGGGGTCTGTTCTCAGTCCTGACTTAAATCTGCTGACGAATCTGAGACAAATCAGGTTTAAATATCACTGTCCATCAATTAGCCATTTTGACAACAAAAAAATTGTTTACACAAATATTAGCGTCATAGCTCTTATTGCAGGACTCTTATTGGGAAATCATCACCCCAGTCAACAAATTGTGTGTTGAACATTCATATTGGACTGTAGCAGCACAGCTAACTGGCTACTGATCAACCTATTGTGAGAATTGAACATTCATATTGGACTGTAGCAGCTAGCCATCTGGCTACTGATCAACCTATTGTGTGTATTGAACATTCATATTGGACTGTAGCAGCACAGCTAACTGGCTACTGATCAACCTATTGTGTGTATTGAACATTCATATTGGACTGTAGCAGCTAGCTAACTGGCTACCGATCAACCTATTGTGTGTATTGAACATTCATATTGGACTGTAGCAGCTAGCTATCGGCTACCGATCAACCTATTGTGGTATTGAACATTCATATTGGACTGTAGCAGCTAGCTACTGGCTACCGATCAACCTATTGTGTGTATTGAACATTCATATTGGACTGTAGCAGCTAGCTAACTGGCTACTGATCAACCTATTGTGTGTATTGAACATTCATATTGGACTGTAGCAGCTAGCTATCTGGCTACTGATCAACCTATTGTGTGTATTGAACATTCATATTGGACAGCCTTACCTATATAGTAGCACCACCACCATCAGCCCATTCTCTTCTGAGTCAAAGCTGCAGTGTATTGTTGGTATAGATATTTTAATGAATAATCTATTTAATAAAGCCCCCTAAGATGTCACCATACTATTCCTGAAAGCACCCTCTTTTCAGATATAAATCATCAGAGTGGGAACCAACTACATGAAACAATGGAGCAAATGTATGCACTTATCAGAGGGGTGTTATGACATCATATAGAACTACTCAGACATTCCAAATATCACTTGATTATCAGAGGGGTGTATTATGACATCAGATAGAACTACTCAGACATTCCAAATCAGGCTTCATCCATATCATGAAGGTGGATATTGATCCAACCATTTCCAAAGTAATGACCGGGCTGATGGAAACAGGATATGCCTGTACACTTTTATAAATCCCGACAGACGATTTGTTACTTCGTTTGACAATTTGTTTGTATATTTGTGTCAGTAAAAATGTCTAAGCGAGAAATGGCTGTGGAAACTCCTTAATGCTCAAAAATGTATATAATAACCATCACATCTTAGTTAACTTGGAGTCACGTGATGATATGTTGTGTGGTCCTCCCACTATGACTTGGGAACCCATGTAGTTTATTAGGCTACAGATGAAATAAGTTATGAACTTCACAGGGTGGTGAAAGTGCATGTGATGAGCTTGATGCTCCATTCCAATACATTTTGATGGTCTTCTTCTGGTGACATGATGATTGATGCTTGGTTGCCATTTGACAAATAAAATAATGATCTCATCATTCGGGTAACAACGTTTATTCAACCAGTGGGAGGCTTGTAAATGCCACCAGGAAAGTCGAAAGAGGAACTCTTCATTGAGACTAATAAACAGCAATCCGTGGGTGAGTTGTGGTGGATATTATAAAATAAGGATCTGCTGGAGTCCAAGTCAAAACAAGATTCTTTATTTCTAAGCTCAGAGAGAATAACAGTTACACAGCGCAGTGTAGACAGTCTGAATTCCTGAAGCATTGGGTGATGAGCACATATCTTTATAGTTTCCTGTTCCTGGGAGGGACTTTATTCATACAAGGACACAGGTGCAGCTGGTTTGCAACACAGAATGATACTCCCAGGAACAGGAGATTATAATAGGACAGTTTCACAAGGTTAGTCACATACTCAGTTATGTGGACACATATACAATTAACATTTTCCATTACAGTCTGAATATTTTCATGTCATTAAATCATCAGTGGGCCAACAATGCAAATGTAAAAAATGGAGCAAATGCATCACATCCAAATATCACTTGATTATCCGTAGTGCTGGAGGAATGACACACCCAGATAAACACACATAGTCAGAGTTTAAAAAAGGACCATTTAAACACAAGGAAACTGATTTACATTATATTCAAACTGACATACTCCATATTGTCATGACGTGGCCTTTTCTGGGTATAGATTGTGGCTTCCCCCTTTCCTACACCCAGGTTCTGTTATCTCAGGTAGTAAATTCCTGGCGGAGACTCTCTCCCCCTTTTCATGCAGAGAGAYACCACAGAGTGAACAAAGGATTTCACGTGGCCGAACTCCTAAATCCCCAAAATGGGAAAATTAAACTATATGTCCACCTGTGAGAGTGTGGGAAGGGTCCGTGGACACTTACGGGACAGTTATGTGATGTTAAACCTTTAATGTGAGAGAATTGTATTCCTTTAAAAGTTTAACTAAGTCATTGGCCCGTCCCAGTGAGCACAGACATGATCATGGAACCGCCCTTTCCTATTGTTACGAATAAAAGCCCCTCATAAAAAGAAATCATCCTCAGACTGAGCAAACCCACAGCGTGAGCTGTGATTGCGAATAGTTTAGACAACGCATACCTCGGTGTAAGCTGAGGTGGCACAGGTTTGAGTGTCAAGACTAGAAAACCATCCCACGTGGAGCATTGGCTACATGGCTGGAAATGGTTCAACTCGGAGACTATCAACCCCTACAGAATAAGAGCATTGGCTACATGGCTGGAAATGGTTCAACTCTGAGACTATCAATCCCTACAGAATAAGAGCATTGGCTACATGGCTGGAAATGGTTCAACTCTGAGACTATCAACCCCTACAGAATAAGAGCATTGGTGGGTCTGTGGGGGTAGCTAGAAATGATGTAAACCTGGGATGCGAATACCGACAACCGCCGAAACATCTATTCTATGAGAACATTTCTGAATGGTAATCTGAGGTATCCATTCTAACCAAGAAAGACTTTGAACTTCAGGGAAACAGAAAGAGAGAGACTCGGATGAAACTCTCCAGCAGACGGACCGGATTCCAACAGATCACAACGGCACACGGGCGTAAATATATACTGATTGCAATTATTCCTGAATGAGTGAGCGTTCGTGTGCAAAGGATTAGCATTTCGAATAATATACAGTTGAAGTTGGAAGTTTACATACACTTAGGTTGGAGTCATTAAAACTCATTTTTCAACCACTCCACACATGTTTCTTGTTAACAAACTATACTTTTGGCAAGTTGGTTAGGACATCTACTTTGTGCATGACACAAGTCATTTTTCCAACAATTGTTTACAGACAGATTATTTCACTTATAATTCACTGTATCATAATTCCAGTTGTCAGAAGTTTACATACACTAAGTTGACTGTGCCTTTAAACAGCTTGGAAAATTACAGAAAATGATGTCATGGCTTTAGAAGCTTCTGATAGGCTAATTGACATAATTTGAGTCAYTTGGAGGTGTGGATGTATTTCAAGGCCTACCTTCAAACTCAGTGCCTCTTTGCTTGACATCATTGGAGTGGCCATCACAAAGTCCTGACCTCAATCCTATAGAAAATGTGGGGCCAGAACTGAAAAAGCGTGTGCAAGCGAGGAAGCCGACAAACCTGACTCAGTTACACCAGCTCTGTCAGGAGTAATGGGCGAAAATTCACCCAACTTATTGTAGGAAGCTTGTGGAAGGCTACCCGAAACGTTTGACCCAAATTTAAACAATTTTAAAGGCAATGCTACCAAATACTAATTGAGTGTATGTAAACTTCTGACCCACTAGGAATGTGATGAAATAAATAAAAGCTTAAATAAATCATTCTCTCTACTATTATTGACATTTCACATTCTTAAAATAAAGAGTTGACCTAACTGACCTAAGACAGGGAATTTTTACGAGGATTAAATGTCAGGAATTGCGAAAAACTGAGTTTAAATGTATTTGGATAAGGTGTATGTAAACTTTTGACTTCAACTGTATGTTTATTCCGGTCTTGTTCCGTTTAAGTAACGTTTGTCAACAGAATCGGCGGAATGAATACAACCCTGATCACGTGTAAACACAGTTCACTTTCATAACAGCCATGTTGTATTCCTTCTCTCCTCCTCTGACCTTCTCCCTTTGCTTCTGGACTTCAATGCACAACACATCAGCTGTATGTGACCAGGCGAAAAAACCTTTCCAAGTCAAACCATAACTGCGACACACAGCCTACATCCTTGTCACCATATTAGCTAAAGTAATGTCATAGTCAACATAGCTAATAGAACTAACGCGTTAGTAAACCTGCTACAATCATGCAGTAACATTACAGTGTACAGTCAGGAAGCAGTTTAGCACTTGGTGGGCCCCGGTGGCAATAAATTAGTAAAACCAAAAGCTTACCTTGACTTGGA
>NC_036870.1:23705015-23710323 GCF_002910315.2 Salvelinus sp. IW2-2015
CTCCCAAGATGAACAGACTTGTGGAGGTCTACAATTTTTTTTCTAAGGTCTTGGCTGATTTCTTTGATTTTCCCATGATGTCAAGCAAAGAGGCACAGAGTTTGAAGGTAGGCCTTGAAATACATCCAAAAGTACACCTCCAATTGACTCAAATATGTCAATTAGCATATCAGAAGCTTCTAAAGCTATGACATAATCTTCTGGATTTTTCAAGCTGTTTAAAGGCACAGTCAACTTAGTGTATGTAAATTCTGACAACTGGAATTTGATACAGTGATTAAAGTGAAATAATCTGTCTGTAAACAATTTGGAAAAATGACTTGTGTCATGCACAAAGTAGATGTCCTAACCAACTTGCCAAAAGTATAGTTTGTTAACAAGAAACATGTGTGGATGGTTGAAAATGAGTTTTAATGCCTCCAACCTAAGTGTATGTAAACTTCCAACTTCAACTGTATATTATTGATGCTAATCTTTGCACACGAACGCTCACTCATTCAGGAACAATGCAATCATATATATTTACGCCCGTGTGCCGTTGTGATCTGTTGGAATCCGGTCCGTCTGCTGGAGAGTTCATCCGAGTCTCTCTCTTTCTGTTTCCCTGAAGTTCAAAGTCTTTCTTGGTTAGAATGGATACCTCAGATTACCATTCAGAAATGTTCTCATAGAATAGATGTTTCGGCGGTTGTCGGTATTCGCATCCCAGGTTTACATATTTCTGCTCCCCCACAGACCCACCAATGCTCTTATTCTGTAGGGGTGATAGTCTCAGAGTTGAACCATTTCCAGCCTGTAGCCAATGCTCTTATCTGTAGGGATTGATAGTCTCAGAGTTGAACATTTCCAGCATGTAGCCATGCTCTTATTCTGTAGCGTTGATAGTCTCGAGTTGAACCATTTCAGCATGTAGCCATGCTCACGTGGAGTTCTAGTCTGACACTCAAACTGTGCCATCAGCTTACCGAGTATGCGTTGTTAAACTATCGCAATCACAGCTCACGTGTGGTTCTCATCGAGATGATTTCTTCTTATGAGCTTATCGTACATAGGAAAGCGTTCCATGATCATGTCTCTCATGAGCAATGACTTAGTTACTTTTAGGATCATCTCTCACATAAGGTTAACACACATAACTGTCCCGTAAGTGTCACGGACCTTCCCACACTCTCACAGGTGGACTATAGTTTATTTTCCCATTTTGGGATTTAGGAGTTCGGCCACGTGAAATCCTTTGTTCACTCTGTGGTTTCTCTGCATGAAAAGGGGGAGAGAGTCTCCGCAGGAATTTACTACCTGAGATAACAGAACCTGGGTGTAGGAAAGGGGGAAGCCACAATCTATACCCAGAGAAAGGCCACGTCATGACAATATGGAGTATTGTCAGTTTGAATATAGAGTAAGATCAGTTTCCTTGTGTTTAATGGTCCTTTTTTAAACTCTGACTTGTGTGTTTATCTGGGTGTTCTTCCTCCAGCACTACGTAATCAAGTGATATTGGATGTGATGCATTTGCCATTTTTTACATTTGCATTGTTGGCCCACTGATGATTTAATGACATGAAAATATTCAGACTGTAATGGAAAATGTTAATTGTATATGTGTCCACATAACTGAGTTGTGACTACCTTGTGAAACTGTCCTATTATAATCTCCTGTTCCTGGGAGTATCATTCTGTGTTGCAAACCAGCTGCACCTGTGTCCTTGTATGAATAAAGTCCCTCCCAGGAACAGGAAACTAAAAGGTATGTGCCATCACCACTAATGCTTCAGGAATTCAGACTGTCTACACTGCGTGTGTAACTGTTATTCTCTCTGAGCTAAGAAATAAAGAATCTTGTTTGACTTGGACTCCAGCAGATCCTTATTTTTATAATATCCACCCAACTCACCCACGGATTGCTGTTTATTAGTCTCAATGAAGAGTTCCTCTTTCGACTTTCCTGGTGGCATTTACAAGCCTCCCACTGGTTGAATAAACGTTGTTTACCGATGATGAGATCATTATTTTATTTGTCAAATGGCAACCAGCATCAATCATCATTGTCACCAGAAGAAGACCATCAAAATGTATTGGAATGGAGCATCAAGCTCATCACATGCAACTTTCACCACCCTGTGAAGTTCATAACTTATTTCATCTGTAGCCTAATAAACTACATGGGTTCCCAAGTCATAGTGGGAGGACCACACAACATATCATCACGTGACTCCAAGTTAACTAAGATGTGATGGTTATTATATACATTTTTTGAGCATTAAGGAGTTTCCACAGCCATTTCTCGCTTAGACATTTTTACTGACCACAAATATACAAACAAATTGTCAAACGAAGTAACAAATCGTCTGTCGGGATTTATAAAAGTGTACAGGCATACAATTTCCAAACGCCTGAAGGTACCACGTTCATCTGTACAAACAATAGTACGCAAGTATAAAAATCATGGGACCACTCAGCCGCCATACCGCTCAGGAAGGATACCCATTCTCTCTCCTAGATGTGAACGTACTTTGGTGCGAAAAGTACAAATCAATCCCAGAACAACAGCAAAGGACCTTGTGAAGATGCTGGAAGAAACAGGTACAAAAGTATCTATATCCACAGAAAAACAAGTCCTATATCGACATAACCTGAAAGGCCGCTCAGCAAGGAAGAAGCCACTGCTCCAAAAACGCTATAAAAAAGCCAGACTACYGTTTGCAACTGCACATGGGAACAAAGATCAAACTTTTTGCAGAAATGTGCTGTGGTCTGATGAAAAAAAAAATAGAACTGTTTGGCCATAATGACCATCGTTATGTTTGGAGGAAAAAGGAGGAGGCTTGCAAGCTTAAGAACACCATCCCAAGCGTGAAGCACGGGGGTGGCAGCATCATGTTGTGGGGGTGCTTTTCTGCAGGAGGGACTGGTGAACTTCACAAAATAGACGGCATCATGAGGTAGGAAAATTATGTCGATATATAGAAGCAACATCTCAAGACATCAGCCAGGARATTTCACATTCTTAAAATAAAGTGGTGATCCTAACTGACCTAAGACAGASAACAAGGATTAAATGTAAGGAATTGTGAAAAACTGAGTTTAAATGTATTTGGCTAATGTGTATGTAAKCTTCCGACTTCAACTGTACTTATGTGTGTAATGTGTGTAATGAACCCATTTGTCTTTCCCGCTTCTTTCTCAGTCCACACCCACTTCCCTTTGTCCACCAAGCCGTCATATCGGCTTYGCCCACTAGGGAATCTTCCCTATCATTCGTTAGTAACCAGTATCTACTGTTTGTTTGCGCATTTCTGTGATTATTTAGTTAGTAAATAAATGATTAAGCCAATTGGTGTATGGATGATWTATTAAAAAAAAGGCTGGGTTCGTGCAGATAACCAACAATTTACGACGTTTGGAATGAGACTGACGTGAGGTAAAGAATAATTAATTAATATATGACTAATTGATCAGATATTAAAATATCTGAAGAGTTATATTTGGAAAAGTATATAGTATTCAGAAAATTATAACTTTGTAATCTGAAGACTTTCCGTGGTGCCCCGACTTCCTAGTTAATTAAATGTACATGATTAGTTTAATCACTAAATAATAATTACAGAGAATTGATTTGATAAAATAAGTCCTCACTTTTAATGATGCCAAAGACACGACAATATTCAATTAATATTTTTCTAATTAAAACATACAAATATATGTTTGAGTATACTTTGTACCATTCAATTTCATATGGTAAAAACAAGTAAACACATTCTCAGTCAACATTATAAGACAATGGGAACACTGTGTATGTTCTCTGATGAATTTTAAGTCAATGTGATGTGAAATATCAATTTACCCACAAGGAGAAGTAATTAAGTCAATGTGATGTGAAAAATACATTTACACACCAGGAGAAGTACAGTGGGGCAAAAAAGTATTTAGTCGGCCACCAATTGTGCAAGTTCTCCCACTTAAAAAGACGAGAGAGGCCTGTAATTTTCATCATAGGTACACTTCAACTATGACAGACAAAATGAGGAAAAAAAATCCAGAAAATCACATTGTAGGATTTTTAATGAATTTATTTGCAAATTATGGTGGAAAATAAGTATTTGGTCAATAACAAAAGTTTCTCAAAACTGTGTTATATACCCTTTGTTGGCAATGACAGAGGTCAAACGTTTTCTGTAAGTCTTCACAAGGTTTTCACACACTGTTGCTGTACCCTATTTCAGATTCAGTCTTCCCAGCCTGGTGCAGGTCTACAATTTTGTTTCTGGTGTCCTTTGACAGCTCTTTGGTCTTGGCCATAGTGGAGTTTGGAGTGTGACTGTTTGAGGTTATGGACAGGTGTCTTTTATACTGATAACAAGTTCAAACAGGTGCCATTAATACAGGTAACGAGTGGGGGACAGAGGAGCCTCTTAAAGAAGAAGTTACAGGTCTGTGAGAGCCAGAAATCTTGCTTGTTTGTAGGTGACCAAATACTTATTTCCACCATAATTTGCAAATAAATTCATAAAAAATCCTACAATGTGAATTTCTGGATTTTTTTCCTCATTTTGTCTGTCATAGTTGAAGTGTACCTATGATGAAAATTACAGGCCTCTCTCATCTTTTTAAGTGGGAGAACTTGCACAATTGGTGGCTGACTAAATACTTTTTTGCCCCACTGTAATTAAGTCATGTGATGTCAAATACAAGTTTACACACTAGGAGTCATTATTCTCTCCTGTGTGGATTCTCACATGTTTTTTAAGTGACTGATGAGTGAAATGCCTTCCCCCCAGTCTGAACATTTGTAAGGCTTCTCCCCCGTGTGCGGTCTCATGTCTTCTTTCAGGCGTCCTAATTGGGTAAAAACGCATTGCACTCTGGGATCAGCGGTAAGGTTTCTCCCTGTGTGAATTCGCTCATGCTCTTTCAGGCTTCCTGACCGGCTAAAACTCTTTCCACATGGGCGCAACGGAAAGGCTTCTCCCCGGTGTGTATTCGCAAATGATCTTTGAGGGTGTCTACCGCTTAAAACTCTTTCCACACTGGGAACAATGGTGAAGCTTCGCTCCTGTGTGTATCCTCTCATGTCTTTTCATGTTAACTAAATGGTTAAAACTCTTTCCACAATGGGAGCAGTAGTAAGGCTTCTCCCTGTGTGAATTCGCTCATGAGCTTCCAGCTTAACTAACGCCGTAAAACTCTTTCCACACTGGGAGCAGTGGTATGGCTTCTCCCCTGTGTGTATCCTCCCATGTCTTTTCATGTTTCCTAACTGGTTAAAACTATTTCCACACTGGCCGCAATGGTATGGCTTTCTCCTGGA
>NC_036870.1:23715345-23722702 GCF_002910315.2 Salvelinus sp. IW2-2015
GTGTATTCGCTCATGAGCTTTCAGGCTTCCTAACAGGCTAAAACTCTTTCCACACTGGCCGCAATGGTATGGCTTCTCTCCTGTGTGTATTCGCTCATGAGCTTTCAGGCTTCCTAACCGGCTAAAACTATTTCCACACTGGGCGCAATGGTACCGCTTCTCTCCTGTGTGTGTCCTCTCAGGTCTTTTCAGGCTTCCTAACTTGATCTGGGAGCAGAGGTGTCGTCTTGCTGGTGTTTGTCTTGCTGGTGTCGTCTTGCTGGTCTTTGGTTCCTCCAAGTTTGGTGTTCCTCCTGCCAAAGACAGTGTTTATATAAAAAMAGACCAGAATGAAACCTCCACTCTCCAATTATGTGTACATTTATTTACATTGCTTTGCCAAGATAATCCATCCACGTGACAGGTGTAYCATATCAAGAAGCTGATTAAACAGCATTACACAGGTGTTCCTTGTGCTGGGGACAATAAAAGCKACTCTAATGCCACAGATGTCTCAAGTTTTGAGGGAGTGTGAAAATGGATTGGGGACTGCAGGAATATCCKCTGGAGCTGTTACCAGGGAATTGAATGTTGCTTTCTCTACCATCAGCCGCCTCCAACATCTTTTTAGAGTATTTGMAAGTCCGTCCAACAGGCCTCACAACTGCAGATCAAGGACCTCCACATCGTCTGAGGATTAGCCATCTGATGAAACTGAGGAGTATGTATCTCTGTAACAAAGCCCTTTTGTGGGGAAAACTAATTCTGATTCGCTGGGCCTGGCTCCCAAGTGGGTGGGCTTACGCTCCCACAGACCCACCAATGGCTGCGTCCCTGCCCAGTCATGTAACTGATTAGGGCCTAATAAAGATATTTACATGACTCATGTAAATCGTTGCGATGATATTTCTGTTCAGTATATATAAATATACAGAACCAGTCAAAAATTTGGACACACCTACTCAATCAAGGGTTTTTCTTAATTTTTTACTATTTTCTACATTGTAGAATAATAGTGAAGACATCAAAACTATGAAATAACACATATGGAATCGTGTAGTAAACAAAAAAAAGTGTTTAACAAATCAAAATATATTTATATTTGAGATTCTCCAAAGTAGCCACCCTTTGTCTTGATGACAGCTTTGCACACTCTTGGCATTCTCTCAACCAGCTTCATGAGGTAGTCATCTGGAAAGCATTTCAATTAACAGGTGTGCCTTGTTAAAAACAAATTTGTGTTTTTCCTTCTTAGTGCGTGTTACGAATCCCTTTGGCCCGATAGTCTAGGGGGGATGGTAATGGGACCCGTAACACAACTCATGCAAATTATAYTAGTGAAAACGTAACAGTGAGAACAAATAACAGACAACTTAATTACCGTCAAACACTAAATGTTTATTTATAAACACACGGTAAATGGGGGGGAACAGGAAAAGGGGCTGAGCGGGACCCAAGGAACGAAAGAATAATAATTCAAAAACAGCCCTAAGCTAGACTAGCCTACTTCACAAACAGCTAACTAACTAACCAAAAATACAGGGGGTGGTCCGCCCAGTTCTAACTAGTGTTTTTAACAATGTTTAACTACGGGTAGTGTAGCCCAAGGGCGACTTGTCTGGTTACCCCCTTTTCCCACCATCAAACAAACACTCAAACACCATAACCAAAACAATACTCACAGGTGGGGACAAAGTGACATGTAGCTGCAAAACACACAAGCGATCTACAGACAGAAGGCATGTTACAAAGAGATTGAGCTGGGGAGAAAACAACTGACAGGGGTTTTAAACCAAGGGAAAGGGACTGTGATTGGGTAAGGGAGGGAAAAGGAGCAGGTGTCTTCCGATTAGCGACTGATTGATGACTGATTGGGGAATGATTATTGTCACCTGTGAGTAGGGGAGAAGGAGAGAAAAGAAATACACACAGGATACACACAGAACACTTGTATCCGTAACAGTGCGTTTGAGCCAATCAGTTGTGTTGTGACAAGGTAGGGGTGGTACACAGAAGATAGCCTATTGGGTAAAATACCAAGTCCATATTATGGCAAGAACAGCTCAAATAAGCAGAGAAACAACAGTCCATCATTACTTTAAGTCACGAAGATCAGTCAATCAGGAACATTGTCAAGAACTTTGAAAGTTTCTTCAAGTACAGTCGCAAAAAACATAAGAGTATATGATGAAACTGGCTCGCATGAGGACCGCCACAAGAAAGGAAGACCAGAGTTCCTCTGCTGCAGAGGATAAGTTCATTAGTTACCAGCCTCAGAATGGAAAGGAAGACCCATAGTTACCTCTGCTGCAGAGGATAAGTTCATTAGTTACCTCTGCTGCAGAGGATAAGTTCATTAGTTACCTCTGCTGCAGAGGATAAGTTCATTAGTTACCTCTGCTGCAGAGGATAAGTTCATTAGTTACCAGCCTCAGAAATTGCAGTCCAAATAACTGCTTCAGAGTTCAAGTAAGAGACACATCTCAACATCAACTGTTCAGAGGAGACTGCGTGAATCAGGTCTTCATTGTCGAATTGCTGCAAAGAAACCACTACTAAAGGACATCAATAAGAATAAGAGACTTGCTTGGCCCAAGAAACACGAGCAATGGACATTAGACCAGTGGAAATCTGTCCTTTGGTCTGATGAGTCCAAATTTGAGATTTTGGTTCCAACCGAAATGTCTGTGAGACGCAGAGTAGGTGAACGGATGATCTCCGCATGTGTGGTTCCCACCGTGAAGCATGGAGTGATGGTGCTTTGCTGGTGACACTGTCTGTGATTTATTTAGAATTCAAGGCACACTTAACCAGCATGGCTACCAAAGCATTCTGCAGCGATACGCCATCCCATCTGGTTTGAGCTTATTGGGACTATCATTTGTTTTTCAACAGGGCAATGACCCAACACACCTCCAGGCTGTGTAAGGGCTATTTGACCAAGAGGAGAGTGTGATGGAGTGCTGCATCAGATGACCTGGCCTCCACAATCACCGACCTCAACCGAATTGGATGGTTTGGGATGAGCTGGACGCGAGATGACGGAAAAGCAGCCAACATGTGCTCAGCATATGTGGAACTCCTTCAAGACTGTTGGATAAGCATTCCAGATGAAGCTGGTTGAGAGAATGCCAACACTGTGCAAAGCTGTATTTGTATTAGTCAGGGACAGCCGCTACTGGGAACAGATACCAGTGGGCAGATCTATTTATTGTTTCAAACTAAACTACAGCACTTACTTTGATGAGTCAAATCTGATCCTTTCTTCTCTTCTCCTCCTCTCACAGTTCCACTCAGCCCCGTTGTTTTCCTGCAGTCCACCAGCAGCACAGACAACCTCTTCATACCCAGCAGTAAGGTGCTACGCGGAGAGGCACGAAACGGGGACTCCGGGAGGGAGGAAGGGCTAGCGTTGTCCTGGTAACCATAAAGAGGGGACACAAACACATATCATTATGGATGCTGATGTCACTGTTGTCATAAAGTGCTTTACAGAAGCCAGCCCAGACCCAGATAGAGCAAGCTGAATGCTAGACCAGACCAAGCTGTACCATCTGGTGTCCTGTTCTGGAGAGACTTCTTCTCTGCCTCGTCAGCATCAGGATGTTGTTGAGGTTCCCCAGAGGATCCACAATAGTCATGTCTCTCTCCTGTTGTGAATGACAACATCAAACAGATGGTAAACGTATGACAATCTATTGCGATCACAGAGTCTTACAAGAGGCATGCATATGTCTAAAATGGCCACTTTCATCATGATTTTGTAAAATATTCTTTGTGATGCAAATGTAAAAGGTTGTTCCACGAAATGGGTGCCTTTTGCATTCCTTTGATATTTTATGTAGAAATTATGCCACAGAATTCGGGATTGTAAAAAATCCTGTTATACAAGATGAAGTGCGCTTTAATATAGACATCTGGAGATTAAAATAAATAGATTAAAAAAAATATATGTACTGTAATGAAACAGCAGGGAGCAGGTCTCGAACCTCGACCTCCTAGCCGAGGTCCGGCGCGCTATCGACTGTGCCGCAAAGCATGCTCAAGCGGCAGAGTCGATTTCCGCGCTTATAAACCCAGGGTCGTTACAGTACCAATGGCAGTACTGAACAACATATTCAAGTGTAGAACTTCAGTAGAATCCCCTTTAAAACCCACAGTTCAACAACTGCTGTTTGTGCCCCTGTTTTTAGACAGTACTCACTGATGGTAATCGGATATTCTGACTCCTCTCTCCTTTTCACTCCTAAAAGTCTTCCTCTTCCTCTTTACTCCAAAAAGGTTCTTCATCTTCTTTCACTACATTCGCCTCCTTCAATGTTACGGCATCTTCCTCCATTTTCATTCTGAAGCTTCTTCCTCTTCTTTCACCAGAACTTCTTTTTTCCGTCTAGTTTAGTGAGCTCGTGCTCTGGGCGATTAGCCTAGTGCAGTATGAAGTTAACACATTCGCTAATTAAGAAGCAAATTACGTTAAAATGAACTATTAGATACGTAAACAGAATTGTGTTTAAACACCATATAATATAATATACACAGGATTAGTCTAAAGAGCTTAAATGCTCCGGTTTTATGTTCGCTAGTAAACCACCGCGTTGGTTGAATCAGAGGCCTTTTGTCGCTGTTGAAGAAGCCTCCCGCCGTCCATTAAATTATACGTCACGACAAGAAGCATTACCTGAATACTCACATTGCCATCTGCTGACTGGAGTGGTACACAGATTGGACAAAATAAAGAATGTCAAAAAAAGTAATTTTAAAAACAACCAGATGTTATGTTTCTTACTTCTTAGACCAAAACTTTCCTCCAGTGCTGACCTGCCATTAGGTGACAGATTGAAGCGGATTAGGTGACAGATTGAAGAGGGCGACATTAGCTTGGAATATGCCATCCTCGTCAAATTGACCAAGGCTCATCGCTACAAACACCTCACATAATTCTGCCCAAAAATGAAACTTCTCCCACCAGTGGATATGGGATATTTAGGTGAGTGTTGGTGTTAGCACATAAAGCAGTGCCACTTTGCAAAAGGAAACATGGACAGATAGGACTCTACCTGTGTAGAGACATGCCCCTTTACCCTTCCAGGCTCTAAAGTGCCCTTTTGGGTGGTGGTATAATTTGTATTCATTTTTTGTCATAGTTATTTTTAACCCACTGCCTGCAAGTCGTTTTTAAATTCACCTAAGTGATTTGTATTTTCCTTCAACTTTCTGAAGAGGAAACAGCCAGGAAATGCCCTGTCTGAGTACATTTGTCTACCACTATGTGTAGCTGTTAGCGATGATGCTAATGACAACCATCTTCTGGTTGATGGAAAAGCTTTCCCAAAAAACCTTGTCAGTTAAATGTTAACTACAAAGTAGTCTATGCCTACCTGGCAGAATGATATCATGATTATTTGCATCAATCCAGTTGTGATTTGTTCAGCAGACTCTGCAATCACATGTGTGCTACAGAGCACACCACTAACCAAGCAAGGCTCTTGCTGGTGCACTTGAATTAAAGGGTATCTACACACAAAAATGTAAATGTCTTAGATTTCTCTCAGACGACAAAAGTGGTTCCTTTTGTTGTTTTTCTATTAACATGTGATTTTGAGAGCGAACCTGAAAAACAGAGACAAATCAGACACCTGGAAAATTCCTAAACGGAGAAACGGAATTTGAGAAAATATATTAAATATTCTATTGATTTTCTCTCATTATGTCACACCAGACTTCGCTTTGGGCTCCCCCTCCTGTCCAGCTCAGGCGTTCAGCGTTGCCGGCTTCTAGCTGCTCGAATTACTGCTGTAACGCCTTCACTCATCACCCCGGCTCTAGCTGCTGCCGAACTACTGCTGTCAAACGCCCTTCACTCATCAACCCGGCCTTCTAGCTGCTGCCGAACCTACTGCTGTCAAACCCCTCACTCATCAACCCCCGGCCTTCTAGCTGCGCTCGCGAACCTACTGCTGTCAAACGCCCTTCACTCATCAACCCCCGAGCTTGTCTCGTCATCGGTCGCATACCGCTTTGCTCCACGGTAGTATCACATTTCACTTCATTTCATTACAGTACAACGGTCTGATTTGTTTGATCTTAGCTAGCTACATAGCCGTCTTTGTATCAAGATAATTGTGTAGTTTAGAGCGATTTTCTAGTTAGCTAGCCAGCTATTTTCGTCCTTTAACTTAACGTAACGTATCAACACTGCTAGCTAGCCAGCTAGCCACCGAATAGCAGCACTGTAGAATCTATTACATTCAACGGAACAACGGAACGACTTGATTAGTGTAGTGTTAGTGTAGTGTTAGCTAGCTACATAGTTGTCTTTGCTGTCCTTGTATCTAATAACTGTGGAGTCTAGAGTATTTTCGGTTAGCTAGCCAGCTATTTTCGTCCGCCGCGCTGCCTTTCCTCTACCTAGTAATACTCTAGTCAACACTGCTAACACTGCTAACACTGCTAGCTAGCCAACTTCTACCGAATAGCAGCACTGTAGAACTATTACATTACAACGGAACGATTTGATTAGTGTAGTGTTAGCTAGCTAGTGTTAGCTAGCTACTAGTTGTCTTTGCTGTCCTTGTATCTAAGACAATTGTGTAGTTTAGACTAATTATCTGGCCAGTTACCGAGGTTACCTAGCCAGCTACGAGGTTACCTAGCCAGCTACACTTTCAAACAAAGTCAACAACGCAGCCACTGCTAGCCAGCCTACTTCAGCATACTGTATCATTTTAATCATTTTAGTCAATAAGATTTTTTGCAACGTAAGCTTAACTTTTCTGAACATTCGAGACGTGTAGTCCACTTGTCATTCCAATCTCCTTTGCATTAGCGTAGCCTCTTCTGTAGCCTGTCAACTATGTGTCTGTCTATCCTGTTCTCTCCTCTCTGCACAGACGCATACAAACTCTCAACACCGCGTGGCCGCGGCCACCCAACCTGGTGGTCAGCGCGCACGACCCACGTGGAGTTCAGGTCTCCGGTAGCCTTGGAACTGCCGATCTGCGGCCAACAAGGCAGAGTTCATCTCAGCCTATGCTTCCTCCAGTCCCTCGACTTCTTGGCACTGACGGAAACATGGATCACCACAGATAACACTGCCACTCCTACTGCTTCTCCTCTCGTCTGCCCACGTGTTTCCGCACCCCGAGAGCTTCTGGTCAGCGGGGTGGTGCACGGGATCCTCATCTCTCCAAGTGGTCATTCTCTCTTCTCCCCTTACCCATCTGTCTATCGCTCCTTTGAATTCCATGCTGTCACAGTTACCAGCCTTTCAAGCTTAACATCCTTATCATTTATCGCCCTCCAGGTTCCTCGGAGAGTTCATCAATGAGCTTGATGCCTTGATAAGCTCTTTCCTGAGGACGGTCACCTCTCACGTTTT
>NC_036870.1:23723734-23783734 GCF_002910315.2 Salvelinus sp. IW2-2015
TAAGACGGTCAACGTAAGTGATAGACTTGACCACGCTTGTTAGAGTTGATAGAGTTCTTAGACTTTGTAAGACGTTTGAAAAAGATCTTAGAGTTCTTAAAGAGTTGGATAGAGTTTTGAGATAGAGTTGTTAGAGCCATGAGCGTTGAAAGAGTGATAGAGTTGTTATTGATTTAGTGTAGTTCTTAGAGTCATAAAGTGATTGAGTTGACAGAGTTGTTTTAGTTATTAGTGTGACAAAGTTCTTAGAGTCTTAGAGTCAGCTATAGAGCTTCTCTAGAATTCTGAGAGTGATCAGAGGGATGGATGTCGTTTTAGAGTTGTTAGAGTCGATAGAGTTGATAGAGTTCTTAAGAGTTGTTATAGTTATAAAGTTTAGAGTTCTTAGAGTTGATAGAGTGTTAGGATGAGTAGATTGAGAGTTGATGATGTTAGAGTTGATAGAGTTGATAGAGTTCTAATAGTTCGTATAGTTTATAAACGTTGTTAGAGTCTCTTAGAGTTGCGGAGTTCTTTACGAGACTTGATAGAGCTTGAGTAGAGTTGAGTAGAGCTGATTAGAGTTCTTAGAGTTGATAGAGCTGATCAGAAGTTGAATAGAGTTGATAGAGTTGTTAAGAGGTGATAGAGCTGCGATAGGAGTTGTTAGAGTTAATAGATTTAATAGATTAATAGAGCTTATAGAAGTGAACAGAGTTGTTAGGCGTTGATAGATTTAATACTATTTAATAGAGCTTATTGAGTTGACAGAGTTGTTAGGGTGATAGATTTAACTTCTACTTCATCACCATCCCGGATCAGGAGCATCCTCATCAGTAAAAAAGCTGACCTGCATAGCCTAGCATAGCCGCCACATAGTAAATACTACGCATATAAGATATCACTGAAAATCACACAGTCCAATACAGCAATGAAAGATACACATATTGTGAATCCCAGCCATTCATTTCTTTCTTACAAATGTTTTTTACAGCGAAAACACAATATGTATTCTATTAGCTAATCGCCACAATAGCACAAGACTCAACCGCTAGTTTTCAACAAAAAAAATACCCATAGGTAGCTATCACAAAACCGACCAAATAGAGATATAATTAGTCACTAACCAAGAAACAACTTCATCAGATGACCAGTTTGTATATACATGTTATACAATAAATCTATGTTTGTGTCTCGAAAATGTGCATATTTGAGGTATAAATCATAGTGTTTACATTGCAGCTACCAGATAAAAAATATCACCAAACAGCAGCCAGCCGAATAATTACAGAGGCAACGTGTAAATAAACTAATACATCATCATAAAACATTTATGAAAAACTACCATGGTGTACCAGGCAAATGAAAAGATAAACATCTTGTGAATCAGCTCAATATTTCCTCCGATTTTTTAAGGTGTTTTAACAGCCGAAAACACAATGTAGCATGTATATTAGCTTACCACAATAGCCAAACACACAACCGCCTTCATTCCCCCGCAAAGATAGCATTCGCCAAAAACCGCAGGAATAAATATAAGAAAATCACTAACCTTGCGACCAACTTCATCAGATGACAGTCTTGTAACATCATGTTACACAAAACATATTTTTGTTTGTTCGAAAAATGTGCATATTTAGAGCTGAAAACCGTGGTTATACATTGTGAACAATGGTAGCAACATTTCCCAGAATATGTCAGGAGAATATTTTTGAACATCACCTATCTGACCAAATAACCTCATCATAAAATCTTTACCCTAAAAAATACATGTTGGACAGCAAATGAAAGATACACTAGTTCTTAATGCAACCGCCGTGTTAGATTTTTAAAAGAATCTTACCATTAACAACAGTCTACGTTAAAGCGAGACAAGCGACCGCAATAAGGGCGGAAAATTAGGACTAAAAACATTTTTCCACAGAAATACGAAATAACATCATAAATGGTTCTTACTTTTGCTGAGCTTTCCATCAGAATCTTGTACAAGGAGTCCTTTGTCCAGAATAAATCGTTGTTTGGCTTTAGATTGTCCTTTTCTCCTGTCGAATTCGCTCCACAAGGCTAGCCAGTGCTGGTGACGTCCCAATTTCTCTCGACGCAGAGGAACGGAAAACTCCAAAAGTCCCATTAAACGTTGAATAAACTGATGAAACTCGGTTGAAAAAACCTACTTTATGATGTTTTTCTAATATCTATCAAATAAAACAGAGCCGAGATAATTAAGCCGTCTATACCGAACGCTTTATCATAACGAACGAATGGAGGGACTTCCCGCGCCTAGGTAGAGAAAGGAAAATCTGGTCACGTCATTCCAAGAGCTCTTGTTCCGACCTCAGATCTCAGCTAGACAACCCCATTCCACCTTCACTGCCTGTTGACATCTAGTGGAAGGCGTATGCAGTGCATGCAAATCCATAGAAATTCGGCAATTGAATAGGCAGGCCTGGAACAGAGGCATCGTTTTCAGATTTCACTTCCTGTCTGGAAGTTTGCTGCCAAAGGATTCTGTTTACTCACAGATATATAATTCAAACACGTTTTAGAAACTTTGAGAGTGTTTTCTATCCAATAGTAATATATAATATTCATATTGTATGAATCTAGAATTGAGTACGAGGTAGTTAATTTGGGCACGATTTTTTAACAAAGTGAAAACAAGCGCCCCCCTATTGGAAAAAGGTTAATAGATTTAATAGAGCTTATAGAGTGATATAGATTTTAGAGTGATAGAGTCTGTTAGAGTTGATAGAGTTGATAGGAGTTGTTGGGTTGATAGATATTAATAGGGCACTTTAGGCTGATGAGAGTTGTTAGGGTGTGAGATTTATAGAGCTATAGAGTTGATAGAGTTGTTTAGGGTTGATAGATTTAATAGAGCTTTATAGAGTTGATAGAGTTGTTAGGGTTGATAGGTTGAATAGGCTTATAGGAGTTGAGAGAGTTGCTGGGATCTTCTTAGAGTTCTTAATGAGGCAGAGGGTGGAATGGAGACATATCAGCTGGTGTCCTAGTTTAAACGGGAGGCATCTAGCTAATCAAAGCATTCAACAACAAGCTCTAACAAATACTCTAGCCAAATGAGAGCTTAAACCAGTAGGGGAGAGAGGAGACCGAAGTGAGAGAGAGAGAGAACGAGAGAGCAGGAGAGGAGAGTAACGGTGTAAGAGAGGAGTGAGAGAGAGAGAGACGAGAGAGAGAGAGAGAGAGATGAACGAGAGAGAGAGGAGAGAGAGAGAGAGAGAGGAGAGAGAGTGTTGTGAGAGTGAGAGCGAGAGAGAGAGAGAGAGAGAGAGAGGGAGTAGATAAGGGTAAGAAAGGGATTGGAGGAGAAAGGGGAGCACAGAGGAAGAGTGAAAGTGTAGAGAGGAGAGATAATAGAGTGGAGAATAGATGAAACATCAACATTCTAACGCAAGTAGAGCTTAGAATGAAGACACAGATTTACACAACACAAGCTGTGCTGAGATCGGAGGTGTGTGGGTCGTTGTTGTGTGTGTGGTGTGTGTGTGTGTGGTGTGTGTGTGTGTTTGGGTGTGTGTGTGTGTGTGTGTGTGTGGTGTGTGGTGTGTGTGTGTGTTGTGTGTGTGGTGTTTGTTGTGTGTGTGTGGTGTGTGTGTGTGTGTGTGTGTTTGTGTGTGTGGTGTGTGTGTGTGTGTGTGTGTTGTTAGGCATGTCACAACCCCAACCACTTACCAGTTGCAACACGCAGTCAAGCAGCCCCACATCGCCGTTCTCTCTACAACCTCTCCCCCCTTCTCTGCTCAACAAACTACCGAAAATGAAATGGACATTAAAAATATCGGAGAAAAGCTGTATTGATGTTCTCTGCTCAGGTTTTAGGTCACATGCGGCCAGTGCGTAAGATTGTTTATTTTTTTTGAGTTCGCCATTGTACTCACACTCAAACCATAATTAGGAAGGAAGAAGAAAAAGGAGTACAAGATGCTAAAAGAATGACACTTCGTTTAATTCTGTGCTCGTGTACGGAACAAGAATGTGCTGTTAAACCCACAGCTAGCTCAAAATGTCACGTCGGCTATCGAATTGTGATCCTTTCATAGCTCACTCGTATACGTTGGTCAGAAGGAGGATGGTGACGTGTGTTTACAACCAGAAGGACCACTGATTCCATCCTGGTTAAAGCAGGGACAGTGGGGGAAGCAAGAACTGTTAGCATCCCACTGATGTCAGTTTCAACTCAAATAATATAAAAAGTGCTAAACAAAAAAGATAATCTGATAATATGGGAACATCTTTTTACTTTACACTCTTCAGCTTTCACACCTTGTCCTATATATACCTGTTGGCCCCACACACACAAGAGAGTGAATCAAACTAGCTATTGTTTCGAGATTAAATTAGGGCTCGGTAAATTAATCGGAAGTGTATAGATTGGGAATAGAAGACCATCCCAACAGGGCGGACATTTTTAAATTACAGAGGAAATAGGAATTACTGGGCTACTGATTACGGGAACAGCTGTGTTTCAGAGCTGTTTTTATCAGTTGAATTAATCTGTATGGCTATAGAGGAACGTGCATTTTACAAAGTCCCCCCCTCAATTACACTCTCTCAATTTCTCTCTCAATTCTCTCTCCTCTCTCTCTTCTCTCTCCTCTCTCCTCGTCTCTCTTCTCTCTCTCAACTCTCTCTCTCTCTTCTCTCTCTCTCTCTCTCTCTCTCTTTCTCTCCTCTCTCTCTCTCTCTCTGCTCTCTCTCTCTTCTCTTCTCTCTCTCTCCTCTCTCTCTCTCTCTTCATCTCTCTCTCTTTCTCTCCTCTACTCTCTCGTCTAACATATAAGTCCGCTCAGGATCATACACATCACAAAACACACAGACATTCAAACACACACACCTCAATTCTAAGTGGATGGAGCTCAACAATGAGAGTCAAAGATTAATGAACCTCATTAGCAGTTCTCTGAGGGAAAACCACATTTAGTCACACACAGGAATATACACGTGTGTACATGCACGAACGCACACACATACACGTACACAGATATACAGCAAAACTCACATCCCAATACAGAGAAGCACAACCAGCTACATGTACTATACTACAAGGACTGAGATTTCACCATAAGCTCTAAATTGATACATACAATACATGGCCAAAAGTAAGAGGACGCCTGCTTGTCGAACATCTCATTCCAAAATCATGGACATTAATATGGAGTTGGTCCCCCTTTGCTGCTATAACAGCCTCAATTCTTCTGGGGAGGCTTTCCACCAGATATTGGAATATTACTGCGGGGACTTCCATTCAGCCACAAGAGCATTAGTGAAGTCGGGCACTGGTGTTGGGCGATTAGGCCTGGCTCGCAGTCGGCATTCAAATTCATCCCAAAGGTATTCGATGGGGTTGAGGTCAGGGCTCTGTGCAGGCTGGTCAAGTTCTTCCTCACCGATCTCGACAAAATATTTCTGTATGGACCTCGCTTTGTGCACAGGGGTATTGTCATGCTGAAACAGGAAAGGCCTTCCCCAAACTGTTGCTACAAAGTTGGAAGCACAGAATCATCTAGAATGTCATTGTAGGCTGTAGTGTTAAGATTTCCCTTTAYTGGAACTAATCAGCCTGAACCATGAGCAATAAGGAAAAATACTACTTAAGTCATATTCACACACTTATCAAGAGAACATCCCTGGTCATCTCTATTGCCACTGATCTGGCGGACTCACTAAACACAAATGCTTCATTTGTAAATTATGTCTGAGTGTTGGAGTGTGCCCCTGACTATCCATAAGTAAAAAAAAAAAAAATGGTGCCGTTTGGTTTGCTTAATATAAGGAATTTGAAATCATTAATATTTTTACTTTTTATACTTAAGTAGATTTAAAACCAAATACTTTTAGACTTTTACTAAAGTAATATTTTACTGGGTGACTTTCACTTTTACTTGAGTCATTTTAAATGAAGGTTTCTTTATATTTACTCAAGTATGACAATTGCCTACCTTTTCCACCACTGTATCCTACAAACCATGATTCGACCGTTGAACTGCCAGATGGTGTAGCGTGATTCATTACTCCATAGATCACGTTTCTACTGCTCCAGAGTCCAATGGCAGCGAGCTTTACCCCACTCCAGCCAACGCTTGGCATTGCACATGGACATCTTAGGCTTGTGTGGGGCTGCTCGGCCCCGGAAACCCATTTCATGAAGCTCCCGACGATTAGTTATTGTGCTGACGTCGTTTCCAAAGGCAGTTTGGAACTCGGCAGTGATTATTGCAACCGAGGACAGATGATTTTTACACGGTAAGCGCTTCAGCACTTGGCAGTCCCATTCTGTGAGCTTGTGTGGCCTACTACCTCACGAGTGAGCTGTTGTTGCTCCTAGACGATTCCAATTCACAATAACAGCACTTACAATTGACCGGGGCAGCTCTAGCAGAGCAGACATTTGACGAACTGACTTGTTGGAAAGGTGGCACGTTGAAAGTTACTGAGCTCTTCAGTAAGGCCATTCTACTGCTAATATGTGTCTATGGAGATTACATGGCTGTGTGCTCGATTTTATACACCTATCAGCAATGGGTGTGGCTGAAATAGCAGAATCCACAAATTTGAAGGCGTGTCCACATACTTTTGTATATGCATACTATTTTTCCCTTAGGCTTTAGCCACTATAAAACCCCTCTACTCCAGATGGGGGCCAACCAGATCACACTTGCCCATGAACTTGTGTTGTGAGGTTCACATAAAGCTTGGCCTAGGTGTGCACTGGACCATGGTGACAATAAGCAATAGGACAAATATTCTGTCATTCTCCTCTGCCTTGATGTTACTAGTACTTGAAAGGAAGACTGATAGATTCTGTCCAGATATGTAGATGGACAGGTAAATAGACCGAAAGACACATACTGTACAGAGATAAGAGATATTTAGTACATATACGTATCACTGCATTTGATGGATACTGCATGTTCTTTCAGTGACAGTGGCACACCCACAAACCCATCAATACTGTAAGTGAAGCATCATAAAGTCTATAAAACATATTTCCTCCTCTTAGCCCCATCAGTTTTCATCTAGGATGATAATACAGGAGTGCATGGAATTTACAGCTAACTGAATTCCCATGTGGGCCAATAGAATGGCTCTCGTAAATATCCTATGCACAGGGGGCGAGTGTCCCATTTTGCCATCACCACAGAGCTCTCTATGATGCTGAAAAAATATATAGGAACCCTGTGTGTGTGTGTGTGCTTACAACCCCTCATAAATATCCAGGCACATGGGAATTCCCGATCCCATTCAGCCACCTCTGGAGCTAACCATGGTCCTGAAAAAGTCTTTAGGGACATCATAGGGCCCCACATCAATCATAGAATTGGTTTACCCCCTCCTGTCATTCTGTCTTTTACTCTCTTCCAGCCTCTTCTCCACTCTTTCCCTCCTTTGTCATCAATTATAACTCTGCCAGTTATTGGAAATCAGGATGTTGGAAATCAGGATCCCAGGACTCCCTGGAAAACAGTGGCAATTGTTACTGAACRGACTATCCTGGCTAAATGAAAAAATATATATAATTAAATGAGCATATATGAACGTGTAGGCTAGACCTACAGTTGAAGTCRGAAGTTTACATACACCTTAACCAAATACATTTAAAACTCAGTTTTTCACAATTCCTGACATTTAATCCTAGTGAAAATTCCCTTTCTTAGGTCAGTTAGGATCACCACTTTATTTTAAGAATGTGAAATGTCAGAATAATAGTAGAGAGAATTATTTATTTAAACTTTTATGTATTTCATCACATTCCCAGTGGGGGAACACTCTTCCACAAGCATTCCACAATAAGTTGGGTGAATTTTGGCCATTTAGTCTGTTTTTCTATGGCGGTTTTGKAGCAGTGGCTTCTTCCTTGCTGGGCAGCCTTTCAGGTTATGTCAATATAGGACTCGTTTTACTGTGGATATAGATACTTTTGTACCTGTTTCCTCCAGCATCTTCACAAGGTCCTTTGCTGTTGTTCTGGGATTGATTTGGACTTTTTGCACCAAAGTACCTTCATCTCTAGGAGACAGAACGCGTCTCCTTCCAGAACGGTATGATGGCTTCGTGGTCCCGTGGTGTTTATACTTGCATACTATTGTTTGTACAGATGAACGTGGTACGTTCAGGCGTTTGGAAATTGCTCCCATGGATGAATCAGACTTGTGGAGGTCAACAACAAAAAAAATCTGAGGTCTTGGCTGATTTCTTATGAATTTGTCATGATTTCAAGCAAAGAGGCTCTGAGTTTGGAGATAGGCCTTGAAATACATTCATAGGTACACCTCCAATTGACTCAGATGATGTCAATTAGCCTATCAAAAGCTTCTAAAGCCATGACATCCTTTTCTGGAATTTTTCAAGCTGTTCAAAGGCACTGTCAACTTAGTGTATGTAAACTTCCGACCAACTGGAATTGTGATACAGTGACTTATAAGTGAAATAATCTGTCTGTAAACAGTTGTTGAAAAATTGAAAAATTACCTGTGTCATGCACAAAGTAGATGTCCTAACCAACTTGCCAAAACTATAGTTTGTTAACAAGAAATTTGTGGAGTGTTTGAAAAACGAGTTTTAATGACTCCAACCTAAGTGTATGTAAACTTCCAACTTCAACTGTATGTACATGTTACCAGTTACAATCATGCCTTTTGTATACCCCAGTTCAACTTATATTTTATGAGGTACTGTAAATACATACAAGTAATGTTTTTATAGTGTAAGGTACTTCAAGTACCATTATTGTACAATCTGAACAAGTAACTGGGCCCAGATTCACAAAACACTTCTTACGCAAAAACTTATGAAGCTTTTTAAGAAAAGAATTATGAAGTTCGTAAGATAGTTTGAAAGTGTAATTCCTCAACAATATCTTAAAATGTTATCATTTTCTTACGAACTTCTCAAATATCATCTTATTAATCTTCTTAAAATGTGTGTTTCTGGGCAACCAAATTAGCTAGCTATCTAGCTAACAATGGCAATCATGTTAGCATGTTTTGTACTGCGATTACTGTTCTAAAACATACTCTTTGGTTTTAAATACTCAATACTGAAACTTTTAGATTAACTTTGTCAGTGAATTAAGCATGTTTAATTTATTTTAATGAGATTATTCTCTCACTGTCCAGATTTTAGGACAAGGGTTTACCTATCTTGGAATTAAGAACAATTCCATTAACTTTGTTTTCAACTTTCTTAACTGTTTGCTTAAGGAGAAACATAAGAAATTGAGCAAAAACATTTCCAATAACCGTTTTGAGGAACAGCAACTTTGCTTAACATTCTTAATAAGTCTAGATTTAAGGAAAAAAAACGCAGTTCAGAAGAAATGTATTTTAAGAAGGTTTTGTGAATCTGGGCCCTGGAGGTGGGTGCATTAGTCACAAAAGGGTTAACGATGTAACACTAGAACCACTGGGACTTGACACATACATGTTCATGGTATACTTAGTGTTCTGAAGTGTTCATGGTATACTTAGTGTTCTGAAGTGTTCATGGTATACTTAGTGTTCTGAAGTGTTCATGGTATAACTTAGTGTTCTGAAGTGTTCATGGTATACTTAGTGTTCTGAAGTGTTCATGGTTATCTTAGGTGTTCTGAAGTGTTCATGGTATACTTAGTGTTTTGAAAGTGTTCATGTATACTTAGTGTTCTGAAGTGTTCATGGTATACTTAGTTTTCTGAAGTGTTCATGGTATACTTAGTGTTTTGAAGTGTCATGGTATACTTAGTGTTCTGAAGTGTTCATGGTATAACTTAGTGTTCTGAAGTGTTCATGGTATACTTAGTGTTCTGAAGTGTTCATGGTATACTTAGTGTTCTGAAGTGTTCATGGTATACTTAGTGTTTCTGAAGTGTTCATGGTATACTTAGTGTTCTGAAGTGTTCATGTTCATGGGTATACTTAGTGTTCTGAAGTGTTCATGGTATACTTAGTGTTTTGAAGTGTTCATGGTATACTTAGTGTTCTGAAGTGTTCATGGTATATTAAAGGCAGGGTCACTACACAGTATTTCTTCCCTCCCTGAGAAACCAGCTATGCATTGTGCCCATTGTGGCCTTAATGTACTGTATTGTATTCCAAACTGAAGTTAACGAGGTGGGCGCACTAAGCAATGTCAACACTGTTAACCCACTCCACAATGGTCATATTGTGAATACTAAGAGCAGGATCACTGCATTGTGTCGTTGTCATTCCATTTGTTAATGTACTCTAYTGTGCGTTGTTGCGGCGGCACCTGCCAACGTTTCCATTGTACAGCCGAGTGGAAACATTTGTATTCTCAACAATGAGATTACTCAGTCTCTGCCAAGATGGTTTACGAAGCAAAATGGAGTCATTACAATAATACAACATTATGGGATTCCAATGTCATGCTTCACTCTGTCTTCCTGTCGATGTTGTTGACTGCTATGCTCAGTACACTCTTAGAAAAAAGTGCTATCCAGAACCTAAAAGGGTTCTTTGGCTGTACCCATTGGATAACTCTTTGACAAACCCTTTTTCGTTCCTGGTAGAACTCCTTTGGGTTCAATGTAGAACCCTCTGTGGAAAGGGTTCCACATGGAACCCAAAAGAGTTCTACCTGGAATCAAAAAGTGGTCTATCTGGAACCAAAAAGTGGTCTATCTGGAACCAAAAAGGGTTCAATCCAAATATTCACAGCACCATAATTGACATGTTTTAGTTATGGTCACTGTGATACCAGTGTGAGAACATGCCCCTCTCCTCCCTGTAATAGTTTTGTTGTTTTTCATCTAATCATAAGCAAGTGCAATTACATTTCATCACTATGCCACAAGGGTAGTATAACTGTCCTATCACCACTGGTATTAACTCTCCTTCTCTTTCTCACGATGCTAAACCAAGTCCTTAAACGGGCAATCTGGGAATGGTAGGCCTAATTCCATTTTTTTTAGGTTTTAATGAATGATACCTTAGAAATTCCTCATTGGCTTACTTCAACTATCTTACCCAATCAGAACCCAACATATAATATTATTTGACTCTATATACTCTACTTTAATACTATATCTTTGAAGCATGGCTAAAATGCTTTGCTCTAATGGATCAATTTGATTTCATGGATGGCCAGTCCTTGCATCTATAGCTCTGTCTATGAATTTGATTGGTTACATCTCTTTCCTGTTCACCGTTTGACATAGAAACACCAGATTTTTAGCATTACAAAAATAATAATGTTTATTAATTATGAAAACATTAATAATATTCCACCCATGAGGCCACTATGCCATTTAACTGCATGAAAGGGCTACACAGTGTCTCCTCACTATAACGGAACAAACCTCTGTACGTCAGCTCAGACATTAATAGCCTGAGAAGAATCCCAGAGTTTTGCGGCTTACGAGCTGGGAGCTGCAAATGCCCAGTCATAAAATATTCAATAAAAATGAGGGAATTCAAGCCCAAGTCTGGATATATATAAATAAAGGTTTGAGGGGAGGAAAGGGGGGAAGGGGAATGGGTTGCTCATACTGCTGAGKTGACAGGAGGGAGTTTCGTGGATATTAAATGAAGTTCCACCTTCGGCCAAATATGCAGAAGTTTATGTAATATCTCTAAAGTGCTTGCTTTTAAGTTCTGTTTCCTTTTTTCCCTTAAATCGAAACCCACCTCATTTCTCGCCCACTGTTGCTGTTGAAGACAAATATTTATAGTGCCATTTTTGGGGGCATTTAAACAGGTAAAACTATATATTTTCATTGTATAGATGAGATGTAAACTACATAAATTTAGTTTTTTAACAAAATGTTGATTTTCTTTTTATGAGTCATATGATGATCACATGCACACCATTTCATCTACATAGGCCTACAAACTCTTTCCCATTAGGCACTCGGACATACACTGAAAACTGGTTTGTTGTGTGTTTTGCTAGGTTAGTTGTCACTATTTGATTTTTATATTTAACTAGGCAAGTCAGCCTAGGAACAGTGGGTTAACTGCCTTGTTCATGGGGAGGATGACAGCTTTKTACCTTGTCAGCTCAGGGATTCAATCTAGCAACCTTTCAGTTACTAGTCTAACGCTCTAACCACTAGGCTACCTGACGCCCCTACATGTCACATTAACATTACAAACACAATTTCTAAATGCTCAGACAGGGACACACCACTGGAAACAAACTGGTTGAATCAATGTTATTTTATCTAAATGTACTGAGACATGGAATCTATGTGGAAAATACGATGGATTTGAAAAAACGTAATCAATGTACAGTAGGCCAAAAAAAAATGTTTAAGATGAAATTTCATCCACAGGATTACAGCATCATGGTAACCACATTTCAACATAGACAACCCTTGTTTGAAATATGTTTAATTTGTACCTTTAAAACAAAGTCAGATAACAACGTTAAATCAACTATCCGGGGGAAACACTATAGGCAGGACAACACCGCCTACTGGGGAATTGATTCATCTACAGCTACCCTTTGGTCTCCCATTCATGGTTTTAACAACTCCCAGCCCTGCTTAGGTATGATATTTGTCACTGACTACTACCAATGTGCTATCATGAGAATGATTGATGAGTTATCTCCACTTATAAACTAAATAGATGCACTGGTGCTATGGAAGTCATTCTAAAGGGTAGGTTTACAGAGCATATGAAATGTGATCATACTTTATCACTCATATATCATCAATGTTGCTGCAATTTAGGCTTATATAAGGTGCCTTCAGAAAGTATTCAAACCACTTGACTTATTCCACAGTTGGTTGTGTTAAATCCTAAATTCAAAATGGATTACTGTAAATATACTGAACAAAAATATAAACGCAACACGTAACATTTTCAAAGGTTTTACTGAGTTACAGTTCATGTAAGGAAATCAATCAATTTAAATAAATTCATTAGGCCCTAATCTATGGATTTCACATGACTGAGAATACAGATATGCATCTGTTGGTCACAGATACCTTAAAAGAAAGGTAGGGGCGTGGATCAGAAAATCAGTCAGTATATGGTGTGACCACCATTTGCCTCATGAGCGCGACACTTTTCCTTTGCATAGAGTTGATCACACTTTTGATTGTACATTGTAAAATGTTTCCCCACTCTTCTTTAATGGTTATGCAAAGTTACTGGATGTTGGCAGGAACTGGAACACGCTGTTGTACACGTCGATCCAGAGCATCCCAAGAATGCTCAATGGGTGACATGTCTGGTGAGTATGAAAGCTATGGAAGAACTGGGAAATGTTCAGCTTCCAGGATTTGTGTACAGATCCTTGCGACATGGGGCCGTGCATTATCATGCTGAAAAATTAGGTGACGGTGGTGGATAAATGGCACGACAATGGGCCTCAGGATCAAATGGGCCTCATTGTCGTGCCATTTGAAGAATCTCAAATATAGAATATATTTTGATTTGGTTACTACATGATTCCATATGTGTTCTTTCATAGTTGCATGATGTCTTCAAATAAAGGAAAAACCCTGTAATGAGTAGGTGTGTCCCAACTTTTGACTGGTACTGTAAGAATTCACATTCCTAAGTCAATACCTGTTGGAATCACCTTTGGCAGCAATTACAGCTGTGAGTGTTTTAGAGCTTTGCACACCTGGATTTGACAATATTTGCACATTAWTAATTTTTTTATTCTTCAAGCGCCGTCAAGTTGGTTGTTTATCATTGCTAGACAGCCATTTTCAAGTCTTGCCATAGATTTTCAAGACGATTTAAGTCACAAATGTAACTAGGTCACTCAGATGTATTCATTGTCATCTTGGTAAGCAACTGCAGTGTAGATTTGGCCTTTTGCTTTAGGTTATTGTCCTGCTGAAAGGGGATTTGTCACCCAGTGTCTGTTGGAAAGCAGACAGAACCAGGCTTTCCTCTTATGCATGTGCTTAGCTCTATTCTGTAAATTTTTATCCTAAAAAACTCCTTAGTCCTTGCCAATGGCAAGCATACCCATAACATTACGTAGCCACCACCAAGCTTGAAAACATGAAGCATGGTACTCAGTGATTTGATGCATTGGATTTGCCCCAAACATAACGTTTTGTTTTCAGGACATTAAGTTAATTTCTTTGAAATACCTGAGTGATTTCCTTCCTCTCTGGCAACTGAGTAAGGAAGGACGCCTGCATCTTTGTAGTGACTGGGTGTATTGATACACCATCCAAAGTGTAATTAATCACTTTACCATGTTTCAAGTTGTCATGGTCTTGATAATGAGCGGACCAAGGCGCAGCGTGATTGAAGTTCCACATCTTTATTATGGTGAAACTTTAAACAAAAACAACAAACCAATAACGAAACGTGAAAGTAGTGGGGCACATGCACAAACACAAAACAATATCCCACAAACACAGGTGGGAAAAATGGCCCCAATTAGAGGCAACGATTGGGAATTGGGAACCACACAAAACACCAACATAGAAATATTGAGCTAGAACACTCCCTAGTCATGCCCTGACCTACTACACCATAGAGAACCAAAGGCTCTATATGGTCAGGGTGTGACAGTATCCCCCCCCAAAGGTGTTGACTACGGCCGCAAAACCTGAAACCAAGTGGGGGGGGGGGGGTTAGGGGGAGTGACAAGTGTCGGGGGCGGCTCCGGTGCGGGTCGTAGGCCCACCCCCAGACCCCGGATCCGACCATGGCGCCGGGCTGAACGCCGTGCCTGGACTGGGCACCGGCGCAGAGGAGGGCTCCGGCCCTAGAGCTGGGTTGCACGCCGTGCCTGGACTGGGCACCGGCGCAGAGGGCTCTGGCCCTGGAGCTGGGTTGGACGTCGTGCCTGGACTGGACATCGGCACAGAGGAAGGCTCCGGCCTTGGAKYGGAACTGGACGCCGTGCTTGGACTGGGCATCGGCGCAGAGGAAGGCTCCGGCCTAGGAGCTGGGTTGGACGCCGCGCCCGGACTGGGCACCGGCGCAGRGGAAGGCTCTGGCCTTGGAGCTGGACTGGACACCGTGCCTGGACTGGGCACCGGCGCAGAGGAAGGCTCCGGCCYTGGAGCTGGACTGGACTGGGCACCAGCGCAGAGGAAGACTCCGGCCTTGGAGCTGGCACCGGAAGTACCGGGCTGGGGAGACACGCTGGAGGCCTGGTGCATGGAGCTGGCATAGGTGGCACCAAAATGGTGACACGCACTTCAGGGAGAGTGCGGGGAGCTGGCACAGGACGTACCGGACTGGGGAGGCGCACTGGAGGCCTGGTGTGTGGAGCCGGCACAGGTGGCACCGGACTGGTGACATCAGGGCTAGTGCGGGGAGCTGGCACAGGACTTACCGGACTGGGGAGCGCACTGGAGGTCTGGTGCGCGGGCCGGCACAGGTGGCACCGGACTGGTGACACGCACTTCAGGGCTAGTGCGGGGAGCTGGCACAGGACGTACCGGACTGGGGAGGCGCACTGGAGGTCTGGTGCGTGGACCCAGCACAGGTGGCAACGGACTGGTGACACGCACTTCAGGGCTAGTACGGGGAGCTGGCACAGGACGTACCGGACTGGGGAGGCGCACTGGAGGCMTGGTACGTGGAGCTGGCACAGGTGGCACCGGATTGGTGACACGCACTTCAGGAAGGGTGCCGAGCATAACATTTCTCTCATCACTCTCTCTCCCAACTTCTCCATCGCCTCTCTGACGGTCTCTGGCTCTTCAGGGTGAGTACAGGGAGCTGGCACAGATGGCACCGGACTGATGACCCGCTCTTCCACTCTCCGCTGCTCCACCGACACCCCTTGTGCCCCCCCCCCCCAAACAACATCTTGGGGGTTTTGTGGCCGCGGTCCCCGGTGTCGTCACTGTCCTTCCACCTTCCTTGGTGTCTCCATCCAAGGAAGGGTCTCACAACCTCCCATAATTTCTTCCCAGGTCCAAAACTCCTTTACCTCCATCACACGCTGCTTGGTCCTTGCTTGGTGGGATATTCTGTCACGGTCTTGATAATGAGCGGACCAAGGTGCAGAGTGATTGTTCCACATCTTTATTACGGTGAAACTTTAAACAAAAACAATAAACCAATAACGAAACGTGAAAGTAGTGGTGCACATGCACAAACACAAAACAATATCCCACAAACACAGGTGGGAAAAATGGCTAGCTAAATATGATCCCCAATTGAGGCAACGACTACCAGCTGCCTCTAATTGGGAACCATACAAAACACCAACATAGAAATATTGAGCTAGAATACCCAGTAGTCACGCCCTGATCTACTACACCATAGAGAACCAAGGGCTCTCTATGGTCAGGGCGTGACACAAGTTCAATGCCATGTTATTTTTACATAAAATAAAATGTGTATTTTATATGCCCATACATAGATGAGAGGTAGGCCTAAACTATAAACCTTTTTTTTTCAATAAGTTTACATTTAGGAATTCACATGTGCTGATTTCTGTTTTTTGTGTCTTGTTTTTTATTCAATATTCATAAAACTTCTCAGTGCTCGAGTATCAGTTTAGCCTTTTAAATAATAATGAATAAGATT
The DNA here is from genome assembly GCF_002910315.2 of Salvelinus sp. IW2-2015. Lineage (NCBI taxonomy): Eukaryota > Metazoa > Chordata > Actinopteri > Salmoniformes > Salmonidae > Salvelinus > Salvelinus sp. IW2-2015. Next base: position 23,740,201 of record NC_036870.1, read on the forward strand.
ACATGGCCATGTGACGCCTGGTCCTAGATCAGCACTCCTACTCTGAGACGTTATGTGCAAATGGGCCCAGGACTAACCTCGGCAGTCTGTGGGGAGCTCTCCATGGTCCTGAAAATGTTATATGTCAGTTCAACATCTAGTTTTGATTTACATTTGGTTCAATCAGTGGCGGATTTAGGTATAGGCGACATGGGCAGTCACCCAGGGCAGCGTCTTGCCGAGGGCAGCACACAATTTTGGGGGGAATGGTGACACTTGCACGATCGGTTTTCTATCGCTCATTTGCCTTGTCACGTCAATGATATCATGTCACGTGTGGGACTGTGGGTATCGTGTGGGACTGTGGGTCAATTAACCTTATCGGAATGGGCGCCCTGCTTCTAGTTTGTGAGCTGGGAAGGTCTCCCACTCAGAWGTACGAGACACTCAGAAGTGCGAGATGGGGAAAGGGTTAGGTTGACCTCAGGTCTCCCCACTGGAAGCCCGAGGTCGGGGGAGCGGGGGAATCTATCAAATAGCGCACCTCTAACTTTGTACAGTACTAATGCAATTAGTAAAATCAGTCACACTACGAAATGCTACCAAATAAACCACAATTCATTCATAATACTGTGAATATATATCTTCACACACATATTGTTGCATTTTTTTCTGGTTTGTGCGAAATTGTTAAGAATAAAATATAACCAGTCTGCACACCACCAATGTGAATTGGTTTAGTCTTGATGCTTGAGTGCCAAATCAACACAAATTTGTTTCTAATTGTCTTTGTTACTTATTTTTGATATTTACGAGTCTTATTTTTGTATATATTTGTATATTTATATAGTTTTAAATGTTATGATTATTTATTTGTGTTGTTCCAAATGTCTGAATATAAATGACAGTTAGTGCAGAATGGTGCTTTTTTTGTGTGTGGGGGGGGGGGTCGCCCAGGGAGCCATACAAGCTTGAACCGCCACTGGTTTCAATTGTCAACTAATCAAATCCAATCAGTTTTCCACGTTGACTCAACGTCATCTCATTGAATTATTTGGTTTAAACACGTGGAAAAACGTTTATTGAAACAGTTTTTTCACAGTTGGTAATCGTAAACGGAATCTCATTTTGTCTTGTTTGTTGACCCAATGCAAATGGTCAATATGCATTTACAAAAGGAATGATCTGCAATATTTAGTCAATGAGGCGTAGAGATGAGTGCAGGTGGGATAGTACATTTTAGATGTGTTGTTGTTTGAAGAGAAGGCTATAACACAGCATATAAAAATACAGAACTAAACGGGGATGATGATATAAATAGTAGGCTGTGTTATTTTTACCTGTAAGTGAGTTAGTAGTAGACTACGGTGATTCAACTTTTTTCATATGCTGTGTTTGGAATCTGCGCCGGGGTGACGTCAGCAACAGGATGCGCGCCAGACTGGTCCCAATGAGAGAGAAGAAAAAAAAGAACGAGCGAGAGAGACGGGACCGCGCATCTCCGTTCTCCGCTGCTGAAGCGACTGCGGGGAACCAGATGCCCTACTGTGAGCCGCTGCCTGTGGATATCGCGGATGCCAGAGCAGAATAGACCTAGTCGAGAGACAGACCCATTCACACTCAGCCAAAGCGATTAAAGGAGAGGGGTAGTGGGAGAGATAAGGAGAGGTGGTTTTACGCGTTGTCAGTGTGGTTTTCAGCTTCGGAAAAAGAGCTACTGTAAGAGGAGGTCTCGCAATATTGGGCACTAGAAGAAAAAAACGCGTTATCCCGTTCTGCTGCTGCGGCTCGTGAGCGCATTCTCTGCTCGGCTTGGAATACAATGTGTCTGCATGAGACCATGGAGATACGGAGTGGATTTATCAAAGAGCACTTCGACAGTTTATGAACAAAACTGGACCTCTCTTTTTCTACGGCATTTTGTCCCCCTTTTTCGTTGGGATTGTGTTTTTTTGTGTATTTTATCGTTTGCATATTTTCGTTTGATTTATGGTGTTTTATGATTTCATGTCATATTTTCCTTTTTTAACTATTTAGTTTTTTACTTTTCATCGGTTTTGGAGGAGAGCTGGATTGACTCGTCGTGAAGATTTGTGGAGAGAAGATTCCGCGTCGCTCATGTGAATGATATTCTATCTCTACAACTGAGACGTGCCATGGATGGAAAACTTCATTTGCATCAACGAAACCGATCGGGAAATATCCGTTACATCGAATAACTACTGCTAACAGCAATCAGGTAAAAATCCATATCACAACTTCCTTATTTCTGATTAAAAGTGAACGTAATATGTGCCGATTGTGTGTGTTTTATAAACGATATGCTGTATATCGGAGCTTGGCAGTAAGCGTACACAACCTATTGACATGGTTTTGAAAGTATCCCTCGTAGAAAAGTCCTTGATAAATCTGTGTGAATGATGTGTTTTGTGGTGAATACACACGTTTTAATCCGTAGCAATGGTAGAATTAGCCCAACGTTGACATTCTATTCAGCGGGTGCATCTGCGTCAGCCGCGGGAATGTCGCTAACGACGCCTGTTCTGTGAACCTGAACTGGAGTACCGGTCACGGAAAATCACAGATTGTTTATACAGCAGAAGACCCTCACATAATACGCAACAGACGCCCTTCGTTTAGTTTTGGCCCAACGCATGTGGTACTGGTCTCTCTAATCCTGGTTTTGGTGAGAGTGGTATGCTTTTGACATTTGTCTCAACCTATTCAGTCAGACCTGTAACTTTGCGCAGTGACGAAAACGCACACAGACTCGCTCTCTTCAAGGCGAGTGGTGTAGGCAGGGGATCATATTTCTTTAGAGATGTGTTGGGAATCACCGCAAGCCTTCTCCTCCTCGACACTGGGGTTGTTTGTCTTTTCACACTGCATTCAGACCAATGTGTGTTCGATAGACACATGTCTCATCTAGAAATAAGGATATGTTGTAGGCCTAATGTTAGGCCGTTGCTATCCCCCTCTCTCCCAAGTGTGCGGTGTGAGTGCTTGTGTTAGTGCGCGCGCGCATTCATGTGTGTGTTTGAAAAGCCGATTTATGGTCAATCTGGAGCCTGGTTGCCATCTCTGTTCAGCTATTACATTCACTCCTTGCAACTCCTGTCGCCTGCCAAAGAGACTGGCCTTTCGGCAGTCTTCAAATATGAACATTCTATCAATAATGAGATCAGAGGATTTGATCCTGATTCGAAAACCCTCACAGCTATCATCCAATCGCGACGTTTATGCAAATTAGACTTATAGGAAAACGTTCTAACTTAATTCATGCATTTGATTGGAAACGTAATAACATTTTACATTCTAACGTATTACATTTTATTATAAACATAAACATTGGGTGCAAGGAGAACAGAAGATTCGCCTTTATTGCATTTTTACCACCAGCCAATGTGGTCACATCACACCAGAGAAGCTCTTGCCATTCAAACTTCCCTGCCAGTTCACTGTGTGAACTCTATTGCCTATTCTATTTTATATTTTTGAATTGCTCAAAATAAGTGACAAAACTATATTGCTGCTTCTGGGACACGCATTGAGCTAGGCTACTGGTTCAAGAGCTATAAGAGCAATAGAGAGAGGATGGAAGAGAGAGAGACCCAGTGGAGATGCCAGCGAGATGCACGAATTGCGCAAGAAGGGAACAGTGAAGACAGAGATATGTAAATTATAAATTAATTCCTAGACCTTGGCTATTTAATCCACCATTCGTATGGTAGCCTATATATTAGGCCTAGCCTACTACAGTGAATTTAGGCGACCACCACCTGTGCTATGCAAGCCAGAAACTAAACTCTGCAAAAATAGAAACATCCTCTCAACTGCATTTATTTTCAGAAAACTTAACATGTGTAAATATTTGTATGATCATAACAAGATTCAACAACTGAGACATAAACTGAACAAGTTCCACAGAAGTGACTAACCGAAATGGAATAACTTGTCCCTGAACAAAGGGGGGGTCAAAATCATAAGTAACAGTCAGTATCTGGTGTGGCCACCAGCTGCATTAAGTACTGCAGTGCATCTCCTCCTTTGCCAGTTCTTGCTGTTAGATGTTACCTCACTCTTCCACCAAGGCACCTGCAAGTTCCCGGACATTTCTGGGGGGAATGGCCCTAGCCCTCACCCTCCGATCCAACAGTTCCCAGACGTGTTAAATGGGACTGAGATACGGGCTCTTCGCTGGCCATGGCAGAACACTGACATTCCTGTCTTGCAGGAAATCACGCACAGAACGATTAGTATGGCTGGTGGCTTTGTCATGCCAGGATGAGCAGAGGAGGGAGGAGGATGTCTTCCCTGTAACGCACAGCGTTGAGATTGCCTGCAATGACAACAAGCTCAGTCCGATGATGCTGTAACACACCACCCCAGATCATGACAGACCCTCCACCTCCAAATCGATCCCGCTCCAGAGTACAGGCCTCGTGTAACGCTCGGTGTAACGCCTATTGCAGACAGTCTGAGCACTGATGGAGAGATTGTGCGTTCCTGGTGTAACTCGGGCAGTTGTTGTTGCCATCCTGTACCTGTCCCGCAGGTGTGATGTTTGGATGTACCGATCCTGTGCAGGGGATGTTACACGTGGTCTGCCACTGCGGGGACGATGAGCTGTCCATCCTGTCTCAATGTAGCACTGTCTTAGGGGTCTCACAGTACCGACATTGCAATTTATTGAAGTCCTCATGCCTCCTTGCAGCATGCCTAAGGCACATTCACGCAGATGAGCAGAGACCCTGGGCATCTTTCTTTTGGTGTTTTTCTGAGTCAGTAGAAAGGCCTCTTTAGTGTCCTAAGTTTTTATAACTGTGACCTTAATTGCCTACAGTCTTTAAGCTGTTAGTGTCTTAAAACTTCTTAGGGCTGAGAGCCCGGTAACGGAATCGATATCACAACAGCCAGTGAAAGTGCAGGGCGCCAAATTCAAAACAACAGAAATCTCATAATTAAAATTCCTCAGACATACAAGTATTTTACACCATTTTAAAGATACACTTCTTGTTAATCCCACCACAGTGTCCGATTTCAAATAGGCTTTTCGGCGAAAGCACCACAAACGATTATGTTAGGTCAGCACCTATTCACAGAACAACACAGCCATTTTTCCAGCCAAAGAGAGGAGTCACAAAAATCATAAATAGAGATAGAATTAATCACTAACCTTTGATGATCTTCATCAGATGACACTCATAGGACTTCATGTTACACAATACATGTATGTTTTGTTCGGTAAAGTTCATATTTATATAAAAAAAACTCAGTTTACATTGGCGCGTTATGTTCGGTAATGCTTTGCCTCCAAAACATCCGGTGATTTTGCAGAGAGCCACATACATTTCCAGAAATACTCATAATAAACGTTGATCAAAGATACAAGTATTATACATGGAATTTTAGATCCACTTCTCCTTAATGCAACCGCTGTGTCAGAATTCAAAAAACCTTTACGGAAAAAGCAAACCATGCAATAATCTGAGTATGGCGCTCAGAGCCCAATCAAGACAAAAAGATATCCGCCATATTGTGCAGTAAACAGAAGTCAGAAATAACATTATAAACATTATTTTACCTTTGATGATCTTCATCAGAATGCACTCCCAGGAATCCCAGTTCCACAATAAATGTTTGTTTTGTTCGATAATGTCCATAATTTATGTCCAAATAGCTTCTTTTGTTAGCGCGTTTTGTAAACAAATCCAAAGTCACGAAGCGCGTTCACTAGGAGCAGACGAAATGTCAAAAAGTTACGTTACAGTCCGTAGAAACATGTCAAACGATGTATGAATCAATCTTTAGGATGTTTTTAACATAAATCTTCAATAATGTTCCAACCGTAGAATTCCTATGTCTTCAGAAAAGCAAATGGAACAGAGCTCGCTCTCACGTGAACGAGCGTCACGAGCTCAAAGCATTCTGCCAGACCTCTGACTCATTCCCCTCTAATTCGGGCCCCACTTCACAGTAGAAGCATCAGACAAGGTTCTATAGACTGTTGACATCTAGTGGAAGCCTTAGGAAGTGCAACATGACCCATATCCCACTGTATCTTCAATAGGGAATGAGTTGAAAAACGATCAACCTCAGATTTCCCACTTCCTGGTTGGATTTCTTCTCAGGTTTTTGCCTGCCATATGAGTTCTGTTATACTCACAGACATCATTCAAACAGTTTTAGAAACTTCAGAGTGTTTTCAATCCAAAAATACTAATAATATGCATTTATTAGCAACTTAGACTGAGTAGCAGGCCGTTTACTCTGGGCACCTTATTCATCCAAGCTACTCAATACTGCCCCCAGCCATAAGAAGTTTTTAACAACCGTTCCACAGGTGCATGCTCATTAATTGTTTATGGTTCATTCCCTMCGCAAGGCAATCAAACAAGCTAAGCGTTAGTATAGAGACAAAGTCGCAATTCAACGGCTCAGACACGAGAGGTATGTGGCAGGGTCTACAGTCAATCACGGACTATAAAAAGAAAACCAGCCCCGTCGCGGACCAGGATGTCTTGCTCCCAGACAGACTAAACAACTTCTTTGCTCGCTTTGAGGACATTACAGTGCTACTGACATGGCCCGCTACCAAAACCTGCGGGCTCTCCTTCACTGTAGCCTACGTGAGAAGACATTTAAACGTGTCAACCCTCGCAAGGCTGCATGCCCAGACGGCATACCCAGCCGCATCGTCAGAGCATGCGCAGACCAGCTGGCTGGTGTGTTTACGGACATATTCAATCAATCTTTATCCCAGTCTGCTGTCCCCACATTCTTCAAGAGGTCCCCCATTGTTCCTGTTCCCAAGAAAGCTAAGGTAACTGAGCTAAATGACTACTGCCCTGTAGCACTCACTTCCGTCATCATGAAGTGCTTTGAGAGACTAGTCAAGGACCATATCACCTCCACCCTACCTGACACCCTAGACCCACTCCAATTTGCTTACCGCCCCAATTGGTCCACAGATGACGCAATCACACTGCACACTGCCCTAACCCATCTGGACAGGAGGAATACCTATGTGAGAATGCTGTTCATCGACTACAGCTCAGCATTTAACACCATAGTACCCTCCATAGTACCCTCCAAACTCATCAAGCTGGGACTCGACCCCGCCCTGTGCAACTGGGTCCTGGACTTCCTGACGGGCCACTCCCAGGTGGTGAGGGTAGATAACAACATCTCCACCCCGCTGATCCTCAACACTGGGGCCCCACAAGGGTGCGTTCTCAGCCCTCTCTTGTACTCCCTGTTCACCCACGACTGCGTGGCCATGCACACCTCCAACTCAATCATCAAGTTTGCAGACAACACTACAGTGGTAGGCTTGATTACCAACAACGACGAGAAGGCCTACAGGGAGGAGGTGAGGGCCCTCGGAGTGTGTTGTCAGGAAAATAACCCCACACTCAATGTCAACAAAACAAAGGAGATGATCGTGGATTTCAGGAAACAGCAGAGGGAGCACCCCCCTATCCACATYGACGGACAGTAGTGGACAGGGTAGAAAGTTTTAAGTTCCTCGGCGTACACATCACGGACAAACTGAAATGGTCCAACCACACAGACAGCGTGGTGAAGAAGGCGCAGCAGCGCCTCTTCAACCTCAGGAGGCTGAAGAATTTTGGCTTGTCACCAAAAACACTCACAAACTTTTACAGATGCACAATCGAGAGCATCCTGTCGGGCTGTATCACCGCCTGGTACGGCAACTGCTCCGCCCATAACCGTAAGGATCTCCAGAGGGTAGTGAGGTCTGCACAACGCATCACCGGGGGAAAACGACCTGCCCTCCAAGACACCTACACAGCCCGATGTCACAGGAAGGCCAAAAAGATAATCAAGGACAACAACCACCTGAGCCACTGCCTGTTCACCCCGCTATCATCCAGAAGGTGAGGTCAGTACAGGTGCTTCAGAAAAGGGACCGAGAGACTGAAAAACAGCTTCTATCTCAAGGCCATCAGACTGTTAAACAGCCATCACTAACATTGAGTGGCTGCTGCCAACATACTGACACAACTCCAGCCACTTTACTAATGGAAAAATGTATGTAATAAATGTATACCTAGCCACTTTAAACAATGCCACTACATATAATGTTTACATACCCTACATTACTCATCTCATATGTATATACTGTACTCTACACCATCTACTGCATCTTGCCTTCTTGATGTGATGTTTCACTAGCCACTTTAACTTCTTATGGCTGCAGGGGCAGTATTGAGTAGCTTGGATGAAAGGTGCACAGAGGTGCCCAGAGTAAACGGCCTGCTCCTCAGTCATAGTTGCTAATATATGCATTATTATTAGTACGTATGATATGAGTAATGTAGGGTATGTAAACATATAAAAGTGACATTGTTTAAGGTGGCTAGTGATACATTACATTAAGATGGCAAGATGCAGTAGATGGTATAGAGTACAGTATATACATATGAGATGAGTAATGTAGGGTATGTACAGATTATATGAGGTGGCATTGTTTAAAACWTCTTATGGCTGCAATCCCGGTAACGGGATGATATGACAAAAACCAGTGAAAGTGCAGGGCGCCAAATTCAAAACAACAGAAATCTCATAATTAAAATTCCTCAGACATACGTGTGTCTTATACAATTTTAAAGGTAATCTTGTTGTTAATCCCACCAAAGTGTCCGATTTCAAATATGCTTTTCAGCGAAAGCACCACAAACGATTATGTTAGGTCACCACCAAGCCACAGAATAAGCACAGACATTTTTCCAGCCAAAGATAGCAGTCACAAAAAGCACAAATAGAGATAAAATGAATCACTAACCTTTGATAATCTTCATCAGATGACACTCATAGGACTTCATGTGACACAATACATGTATGTTTTGTTTGATAAAGTTCATATTTATATAAAAAAATCAGAGTTTACATTGGCGCGTTACGCTCACTAGTTCCAAAAACATCCAGTGATAGTGCATAGCCACATCTATTCAACAGAAATACTCATCATAAATGTAGATGATAATACAAGTTATACACATGGAATTATAGATATACCTCTCCTTAATGCAACCGCTGTGTCAGATTTAAAAAAAACTTTACGGAAAAAGCAAACCATGCAATAAACTGAGACGGTACTCAGAACTATAGTCAAATTAGCCGCCATGTTGGAGTCAACAGAAACCAGAAATTACATGATGATCTTCATCAGAATGCACACCCAGGAATCCCAGGTCCACAATAAATGCTTGATTTGTTCGATAATGTCCGTTATTTATGTCCAATTAGCTACTTTGGTTAGCGTGTTTGGTAAACAATTCCAAAGTCACAAAGCGCGTTCACTAAAATGTGACGAAATGTCCAAAAGTTCCATAACAGTCAGTAGAAACATGTCAAACGATGTATTGAATCAATCTTTAGAATGTTGTTAACATAAATCTTGAATAACGTTCCAACCGGAGAATTACATTGACTTCAGATGAGCGATGGAACGGAGCTCCCTCTTATGTGAACGCGCATGGTCAAAGAATGGTCACCTCATGGCAGTGGTGACTAATTCTCCTCTCATCCGGCGCCCCTTCACAGTAGAGTCATCAGACAAAGTTCTACAGACTGTTGACATCTCGTGGAAGCCGTAGGAAGTAAAAACTCATCCATATCTCGCTGGGATTTCAATGGGAGCTTGGTTGAAAATCCACCAGCCTCAGAATTCCCACTTCCTGTTTGGACTTTTTCTCAGGTTTTTGCCTGCCATATAAGTTCTGTTATACTCACAGACATGATTCAAACAGTTTCAGAAACTTCAGAGTGTTTTCTATCCAAATCTACTAATAATATGCATATCTTAGCTTCTGGACCTGAGCAGCAGGCAGTTTACTTTGGACACGCTTTTCATCCGGACGTGAAAATACTGCCCCCTATCCCAAAGAAGTTTTAAACCGTTTACAATGAAGATCTGTGAAGTTATTTGGATTTTTAATAATATTTGAAAGACAGGGTCCTGAAAAAGGGACGTTTCTTTTTTTGCTGAGTTTAGGTTTCCATCCAATTGGTGACAGATTTTCATGGGAATATTCAAAAATCTGCATTAAAAACAATATGTGCACATTCCCACCAGAGATGTTTCCATGAAATTGACTTGTTGCTGAAAAAAGCCTGTGCATGATGATCTGCACATAAAACACTTTTGCGGTTAAATTCTCATGTACTGAATTACAAATACACGTTATTTAGGTTTCTATCGCATTTTCAACTCCGCTAATGTTTTTTTTCACAATAATTTTTGGCTTTTAGGCTATAGCGAATGTGCCCACTCGGTCTTGGCATGTGTGCTCTATCCGACAGCTTGCAGATACAGCCCCTACACGATGAGATTATTATGGACACAAGATTGATAATTTTTATTTGACAAATGGCAGYCAAGCATCGATCATCATGTCACCAGAATAAGACCCTCGATATCTATTTGAAAGGAGCATCAAGCTCATCACCGTGCACTTTCACCAACCTGTGAAGTTCATCATAACTTAGTTCATCTGTAGGCTAATAAAGTCAGTGCTTAATTTGTAAATCGGGAGGTAGTGGAACAAAAAGTGAGCGTGAGAGGGGATCACCTGGGGAGCTCTGAGGTACCAGAACGCATGAGAAAAAAAAAGTTTACAATAAAGCATTGCATGCATATCATAGCATTTGCGTAGTGACAGAGCAGTGGAGTAGAGGCACTTAGAGAATTTGCACACATGGGTATTTTTTTTCGTAGCCTAGGGTCAGGGAAAAATGTGGACTTTTATAAACGCATTTCATGCAATTCTACATAATTTTACATGACTGGAGACTTTGGTAGAATCTGTTTTAACACCGCAGAAATGATGGAAATGACAGGCTACATTGACACTGACAACCTGAGAGTGTAAGATCAATAAAAACAACCTTGTGTGGAGACATATTGTAGGCTACAATATGAGGAGGAAATTATAGTCCTAAAAAATGCTTTCCAGTTTCACTGACTCACCCAATGATGTGCAGCTCAATCACTAGGTGATGGCTCATGCATTATCACTAGGTGATGGCTCATGCATTATTACTAGGTGATGGCTCATACATTATCACTAGGTGATGGCTCATGCATTTTCTCTCTCTCTTGTTTTACTTTTGGAAAACAATATTTGGAAGTTGATCAAATATTCGGTAGCCTACAGCAGACAGATTAGAGTATTCTCTTTTCAGCTCTTTTCAGTCATTTGCTTTCCAACCTGTTTTCCCCAGGCTGGTCACCCTTGATACAAGTCAGAATTCGACATCCATCCATGTCTGAGGAGGTCAGGAGATTATGTGGTAACCGGCCACTAAGGTCAACAGTGAGCACTTTTACCTTCAAGTAGGTTTCAGTTTAGCTAGGGTGTTGTGGATGGTGCATCTGATTCCAAAGGTTGCAAGTTCAAATACAGTAAAATAAAGTGGTTTTGATATTTTTGTTTTAAGCCTATCCCCAACCTTAACYCTTACCTGAACTATTCAGAGTTAATGCCTAACCTTAACAATTCGGAGTTAATGCCTAAACTTAACCTTAACCTTAAAACATTTGGGGTTAAGGCCTAAACTTAACCWTAAACACATTTGGAACAACTTCAAAATTTGAAATTTGAGAAACATGGATGAACGTCTAATTCTTATGTGAGACTGAGAGCTTGTAGCTTTTCCGCGATTGTATTTGAAATATTTGAAAGGCCGGTTTTGTCTGAATGCTGTTCACTGACAGATTTGCCTGTCGGGCCGGACTGTAGTCTATGCCTTGTTATTGTGTTACGCACAATCCACAGCTAGACWATTTTTTTTWAAAGAAGCTATTATTCCTCTGAGGCTAAATGAAAGTCATTCTCATGGTGTAGTAGGCTATTCAGAAGTATTCCTTTCTTTCTGAATAGACAGCAGTAATTCTATAACTAGCAAAGTTATTTCAATTTATCAGCGGTGCTGCAGATCCTACAGAACCCTTAGTGTGGCTATGATTCTATAAGGAAATAATTGATGAAGTGCAACACTGGAGAGATGAGAGTTGCAGGCTCATGTCTATCAGAGCAGAGAGAGGGAGAGATCATAGAAAGTGAATGTCATTCTAGTTCTGTGAGAGATACAGGCGCTCTCTCACACAGCCACTGCAACACTTTGGTCTCAAACATAGGTTATAATGTTGTACAAACCATAAGCCAGGGCCGGCCCAGCCAGAATCAACTCTTAGAATATCAGGCCTGGGATGAAAATCGACTTTTTCACATTACATTCTGCACTGAATAAACAGCATGCTTTCCAGAGTGGGAGTGGGAGGAACACACAACCTATCATCGCATGACTCCAAGTTAACTTCCATATGATGGTTATTATACACTGTATCAATATTTGCGCATAAAGGCGTTACCACCAGCATTTCTTACATAATACATTTTACCAACACAAAAAGACCCCACCTTGTCTTGCTAGCCTTATGTAAAAGTTCTCAAATCAAATCAAATCCAAGTTTATTTGTCACGTAGGCCGAATACAACAGGTTTAGACCTTACAATGAAATGCTTACTTACAGGCTCTAACCAATAGTGCGAAAAAAAGGTATGTGTGTGTGTGTGTAGGTAAGTAAAGAAATAAAACAACAGTAAAAATACATTTGAAAATAAGAGTAGCAAGGCTATATACAGACACCGGTTAGTCAGGCTTATTGAGGTAGTATGTACATGTAGATATGGTTAAAGTGACTATGCATATATGATGAACAGAGAGTAGCAGTAGCGTAAAAGGAGGGGTTGGCGGGAGGTGGGACACAATGCAGATAGCCCAGTTAGCCAATGTGCGGTAGCAATGGTTGGTCGGGCYAATTGAGGTAGTATGTACATGAATGTATAGTTAAAGTGACTATGCATATAAGATAAACAGAKAGTAGCAGCAGCGTAAAAGAGGGGTTGGGGGGGAACACAATGTAAATAGTCCGGTTAACCATTTGGTTACCTGTTCAGAAGTCTTATGGCTTGGGGGTAAAAACTGTTGAGAAGCCTTTTGGTCCTTGACTTGGCACTCCGGTACCGCTTACCATGCGGTAGTAGAGAGAACAGTCTATGACTGGGGTGGCTGGGGTCTTTGACAATTTTTAGGGCCTTCCTCTGACACCGCCTGGTGTAGAGGTCCTGGGTGGCAGGCAGCTTTGCTCCAGTGATGTATTGGGCCGTACGCACTACCCTCTGAAGTACCTTGCTGTCAGAGGMCGAGCAATTGCCGTACCAGGCAKTGATGCAACCGGTCAGGGTGCTCTCGATGTTGCAGCTGTAGAACCTTTTGAGGATCTCAGGACCCATGCCAAATCTTTTTATTTTCCTGAGGGGAATAGGTTTTGTCGTGCCCTCTTCACGACTGTTTTGGTATGTTTGGACCATTCTAGTTTGTTGTTGATGTGGACACCAAGGAATTTGAAGCTCTCAAATTTGAAGCTCCATGTTTGTTTTAAAGGACGTTGTCAAGGAAGTTTATAGAGGATGTACCACCCCCACCTACCGTCAAGCTATGATGTCTATTATGTCAATGCGGAGATATACGGAGCTATGTGGACCCCTCTGCATTGTTGCAGCATTTGGGAGGAGCAAGGCATCGCCGTATGGGGCCTCCTCACCGCATTGCCAGATCAATCATAAGTCACATTTAGTGTATTCTTTTGTGGAGCACTAACGAAGGATGTGTCATTCCTTCAGTCCAATAGTCCCAGTCAGTATGAACTAGAACGCTGGTTACACAATTGGCTCATAGCAAAAACTTTACCATTTTCAAATACAGTTTTCTTGTTGTCTGCTTGTTTTAGTCAATTACAAAACTACATTTAAGAAAAGTGCAACATGTCTAAAGATTACTTCAACATGCCTGCTCCCAAACATTCTCACTACTTCAAAATACATAATATCGTAGGGCTTCCCTCAAGCCCCTTTTCATGAAGGCTCTAGCAGCCACGTGAGTGAGTGTTCGCTAGTTACCAACCGGAACATTAAGCTAGCCAAGACCAACAACACAAACAAATGGACTATAAAGTTACAAGTAGTGAGTGGAGATACAAACTGACTTTACAAAACAAGTTAAATGTCTTACCTGTGATGAAATGTTTTCCACATTCATAGCTATGTGTATCCTACTTGGACACCGGGTCCCCACAATTTCCCACTCTTTCAAACCGAATAGCCTGCACTTCAGCCACAGGGATCTTCTCACAGGCTCTATTTCCCTACGTGGGAGAAATTTGAATTGTGAATCGTAGGTCGAGATTTTTGACCTTACATTGAACATCACAGCAGCTTTTCAGCTTGTTTTGATATTTCTGTATGATGAAAAATCAACAACAAAAAGGGGGACAATGGGAAATAATATTTGTTTTCCCAAATTTAGGGGTATTCCTTCAAATAACATGAATACTAATTTGGAGTATGGGGTGTCATTATTAGACTGAATGATTTCATGAATCGCCAGCACAGTAGACTACACTAGACCACTATAGTAATGGCTGCTCACAGTAATGGTTGGAACGGAGTCAATGGAATGGTGTCAAACACATCACACATATGGTTACCATGTGTTTGATGCCATTCCATTCACTCCGTTTCAGCCAATGGAGGCTGCTCCGGAACAGAGCAAATGGAAAGGCATCAAACACATGGTTTGATGCCATTCCACCATTCCACCTATTCCAGTTATTATCACGAGCCCATTCTCCCCAAATAAGATGATACCAACCTCCTGTGATTTCAGCTGTTATTATGAGCCAACCGCCCCCGCCAGACTCCTGTGGTAGGCTACTGTAAACCATTGCATCTTGGGAAGTGTTATAGGACTTTGCTTTGGCGCCCACTGTAGACTTGCCTTGACAGCAGTTAAATAAATGCCTGCTTCAGCAGTTGATTTTTTGCAACTTTTTTGTCTCACTCCATTTTTTCCCAAAACGACGGCATCACGGTGCTGGTCCCAAGGTGCGTTGTTTGCCGTTACCGACGCAAGCAGGTGGCTCCCGTGACGCTGAACTGTGCTGACAAACGGGACGCGGTGGCGGCAATGTGAGGAGCCTCCGAGCGCTCGCTCTCCTTCTCCCATCTGTTGAAAGTGCCTCTTCTTGTGTTCCTCCACATACGCACTGCATAATAACTATTTCCCTTTGTTTTTTAGCCCATTCGTTGAATAATATAACGTAACACAAGACTTGCCTCAACCTCATTTATTCCATTCATAACGGCATTAGGCCTACATGCCATCTGTGTGGTAAATAGGGAGGCTTGAATATTATATCCTCTGTCTTGTATGAGGGATTGACGTGCTGTTCGTGTGCCTTGGTGTCCAGAGAAGAAAGCTGTAGGCCCTCCTTCACTACTACATGTGTGTGCACTAGGTTGTGTGTGTGTGTGTGTGTGTGTGTGTGGTGTGTGTGTGTGTGTGTGTGTGTGTGTGTGTGTGTGTGTGTGTGTGTGTGTGTGTGTGTGTGTGTGTGTGTGTGTGTGTGTGTGTGTGTGTGTGTGTGTGTGTGTGTGTGTGTGTGTGTGGTGGGGGGGGGGTGTGTGTGTGTGTGTGTGTGTGTGTGTGTGGTGCATATGGTCCAGTGGCCATGCAACAGCTTGGTCTTCCCTGGATCAGTGCACCCTGGCCAGGCCACTGTTCCACCATCACCCCCCTCCTCTATCCATCTCCTGGCTCCTTCCACCCGTCCTTCACTCTCTTCTTTTCCTCCATCTCCCCATCCCTTAGTACTTCACCCCTCAATCTTCCTTACCCCCCTCCATTCAACTTTGAGCGAGGCTTAGTGCRTTGTCAACCCTCCGAACAAAGTTAATCCACTTGCTGACTAACCCAAAACTCAAAACTCCCATTATGCTCTGCGACCCAACTTTACCCAAGGCTCAACATTGGTTCAGGAAAGATCTCTTCCTAAAATACCAGGATGGCAGCAAATGTAGGTCATTTTAACTTCATAACGAATCAACCCAAAAATGTGCATTTAAAAAGGAAAATGTTAGTTAATGTAGAGATAAACGATTATGTATATATTTTTTGTCATGACGTTGATTTGTGAAATTCGGTATTTAACAAGCTAGCTGAATAGCTAACAGCCAGCTGGCTATACATTTAGCATGCTGTGTGGGCATTTGACATTTGCATGAATTGTAATTTGTGTTCTTTAATGTTTTAGGGACTCCTGAACCAGCAAACCAGGCAGTCATCTTGTGAAACCCAGTGGATGTACAGAATCTAGTTAAAGGTAGACTCAGTGAAATGACGTAGCCAAGAGCAGCGCAGGAGATATTGAGATGAGCGAGATGCAACACTTCGCTATCACACCGTCACGCACAGTATCTGAGCATGTGCACGGATTCGCTTCACACTGTGTACTGCTTGGTAGCCAGGGAACCACAACATCGGAGAAGTTGAGCCTCGTGCTTCCACACTCTTAGTTGTTGCGGAAATTGCCTTGTCATTGTTCTTTATTGTAGTAACATTAATGCATATATTGTCATGCAATGCAGCTGAAGTAACATAGCAAACTATTCTCTTGATTATTTTGTAGTGGTACACTCTCAGAAAAAAAGGTGCCATCTAGAACCTATCAGGGTTCTTTGGCTGTCCCCATAGGTTAAATTACCCTTTTTTGGTTCCAAGTAGAAACCTTTTGATTTCCAGGTAGAACCCTTTCCACAGAGGGTTCTACATGGAACCCAAAAGAGTTCTACTTGGAACCAAAAAGGGTTCTACCTTGAACCAAAAATGGTAATCCTATGGGCACAGCCGAAGAACCATTTTGGAATTATTTTTTCTAAGAGATGTGGTGCAGGATAAAATGACTTGTTTTTCTATGGATTTGTAGCTATGTAGCTGATCTGTGTATCGAAGTATGRACCCTAAAACGTTTGGTATAAATATTAGTCCAGATAAGCCATTTCAATTGATCTACAATGCTTCCACTGGATAATTATTTTTCAGAAAATCACTGAGTGAAGGAAATGGGACTGTTAAATGTCAGACTGCTACTTTATTATGGAATGAAAGTCCTGCTTCAGTAGCCTACTACTCCACATTGAACCACAGCCAGAGGATTGGTACATTATGATCACATAGTTGTTTTGCTGTTCTCATTTGTTGCTCATATGGTAAGTACGTATTTGTTGCATGAGAAATATAAGGAAAGCTATTACTTCCGCCAGCACAGAAAATGTTGTCAATGAATTGCGTGGTAGGCTATCTGTTGGCGGCTTCAGATGTGAGCGGCTGATGTAGTGATGTCCCATTCCCTAGGGTTATTTACCTCTCCCTACCACTAGTTGCTCTGATTTGAAGTGCCACTCGCCACCGAGAATCTCTTAAAAATAAGGAGGTCTAAGGGGGGGGGTATTGGGATTGGATGTCCCTCCTTTCTCCTTTCTCTGTCACTCCCTGACTGTGTTCAACATTGCGTGTGTGTGTGGTCATGTCTGAGCTCTCTCTCTGCTGTGTTAAGGCTGATATTTGAATTCTGTCTGGGCAGGGCTGTCAGGAGGGATCTGATTGGCTGGCTGGGTCCTACTGAGCAACACACACAGACCAACAGGCTTAACAGACTCATCATTGCATCTACAGGCTCCCCTGTCAGAACCCGTCTCATCAGAACACACACTACAGTATACCACATCCTCAGAGAGGGAGAGATGGGAGAGGGCGGGAGGGAGGGAAGGAGTGGGGGAGAGATAAGAGAGGGAGAGAGGGAGGGAGGGAGGGAGGGAGGGAGGGAGGGTGGCAGAAAGCTACGACCACAGTAGCATGACAGAGCTGTAAAGAGAACAGGATATGGAGAGACCAAAACATTTGATGGATTGGGAGGGGGGGCAGAAACAGAGAGAGAGACAAATAAAAAAATAGAGAGAGTGAGACAGAGAGGGAAAGAGAAAGTGATTGCGTATTCATCAAGAGGCTGCTGATGGGAGGACGACTCATAATACGGTCTGGAATGGAGTGAATTGAATATTATCAAACATGTGGAAACCATGGAAATTATGTGTTTCATGTGTTTCATACCATTCAATTTATTCCGTTCCAGCCATTACCATGAGCCCATCCTCCCAAATTAAAATGCCACCGGCTGCCTGTTGTATGCATGTGCTCGGCTCACTGACTCTCCTCTCTTCTATGTTTTACATTACGTAACCATGGCGGAGAGGAGTCTCCCTCCGTTGCCATGCTGCATTTAGAGCCACAGATGCCTCTGTCGCCAGGGTGGTTTCCACTTGGCTCGTACCGGGGTGACTGTATCAATATTTGCTGTGGGTGCCATCTTGGTTTGGAGCGATCTGTGAGCATGACTGTGCCAGAGTGGCGGTGAGGGCAGAGTGAAGCTAGCAGGAAGCACAACCAGAGCCCCAGACCTACTTCTGCAATTAATTATGCCTTTTGGCAATGCACTCAAAGGATGGGCCTCTTTGGGAATAGATAACGGGAAAAAACGAACAAAACAAATTGCCCAGAATGGCTAAGATAATGCACATCTCTGATTCCTATTGATGGCATGGCAATTAGGAACTGCCACAACACAACCACAGAGAATAGTTCATTTGATGTATTTCTTGATGGCTCTCTCTCTCTCTAACCACAGCAAAGATAGTCTAGACCATGGTTGTCACGATGTGTGTGTGTGTGTCTGTCTGTCCATGGTTGCTTTATACTTAGCCTAGCAATGCATCTGTGAGTGTCTGAGTGTATCCTTTAGGCCCATTGCCTGTTCCTAACCCAGCTGTCTGTTCCTAACTCAGCTGTCTATAAGTCTCTATGTCTGAGTGGGTCATTTAGGCCCATTGCCTGTTCCTAACCCAGCTGTCTGTTCCTACCCAGCTGTCTATAAGTCTCTATGTCTGAGTGGGTCATTTGCCCATTCCCTGTTCCTAACCCAGCTGTCTTTCCTAACCCAGCTGTCTGTTCCTAACTCAGCTGTCTATAAGTCTCTATGTCTGAGTGGGTAATTTAGGCCCATTCCCTTTTCCTAACCCAGCCTGTCTGTTCCTAACCCAGCTGTCTGTTCCTAACCCAGCTGTCTATAAGTCTCTATGTCTGAGTGGATCATTTAGGCCCATTCCATGATCCTAACCCAGGCTACTGTTCCTAACTTCAGCTGTATATAAGTCTCTATGTCTGAGTGGGTCATTTAGGCCCATTCCCTGTTCCTAACCCAGCTGTCTGTTCCCAACTCAGCTGTATATAAGTCTCTATGTCTGAGTGGGTCATTTAGGSCCATTCCCTGTTCCTAACCCAGCTGTCTATTCCTAACCCAGCTGTCTGTAAGTCTCTATGTCTGAGTGGGTCATTTAGGCCCATTCTCTGTTCCTAACTCAGCTGTCTATAAGTCTCTATGTCTGAGTGGGTAATTTAGGCCCATTCCATGTTCCTAACCCAGCTGTGTGTCTGATTGTGTGCTTATGTGTGTCCAATATTCCCTTGTTCCTAACCAGTTTATTGCCGTCACCTCCTGTCATCGTCCTCTGGTGTGTGTGTGTGTGTGTTTTTGTGTGTCGTTGTGTAGTTGACTGCGATGGTGTGTGTCTGGTCTCCCACTCTGTTATAACAGCGATATTTTGCGTTCATGTAATGTCTTTCATTATATCCAGCCCACAGAGAAAGGGGCAGAGTAAAACCTTAAAGGTGGTATTGATTCTCTGTGTGTAAGCGCTGGTATTATACCGTATTACAGAGGGACCCACGAGGATAGTCGCCTTTTTCATGATGACTTTTTCTGTGTCGGTTGATGTGTCTCAACTCTCAGGGCGACACACACACACACACTGGCTTGAACTCACACGCCACACACACACACACACACACACACAGAGGCGCAAGCGCACACACTTACAGTCTCAAACACACACACACTCACACACAAGCTCGAATGCACACAAATACATGGTTTCTTATGTACACAGTCTCCTCTCTCTGCTTTGGTTTGACGCTCATACATGTAATTCCATCTGATGCACTGACCAGACAAGCTTCATCAAATAACATTCCACAGTGGGATATCTATCAGACTGTTTTCTGATTCAGATCTGACATTTGAACTAAGGGCCGATCTTTATGGTGTTTTTTTGTTGTTGTTGCATTTCTGTGTGTGTTGTGTGTGTGTGTGTGCATTTATATATGTGTGTGTGTCTGTGTTTAAATGTACAGTACCAGTGAAAACTTTGAACACGCTTACTCATTCAAGGGTTTTTCTTTATTTGTACTATTTTCTACATTGTAGAATAATAGTGAAGACATCAAAACTATGAAATAACACATATGGAATCATGTAGTAACGCAAAAGATAAGGATGGTATACAGAAGATAGCCCTATTTGTTAAAGTCCAAGTCCATATTATGGCAAGAACAGCTCAAATAAGCAAAGAGAAACGACAGTCTATAATTTCTTTAAGACATGAAAGTCAGTCAATGCGGAAAATTTCACAAACTTTTAAAGTTTCTTCAAGTGCAGTCGCAAAACCATTAAGCGCTATGATGAAATTGCCTCTCATGAGGACCGCCACAGGGGAGGAGTTACCTCTGCTGCAGAGGATAAGTTCATTAGAGTTAACTGCACCTCAGATTGCTGCCCAAATAAATGCTTCACAGAGTTCAACTAACAGACACATCTCAACATCGACTGTTCAGAGGAGACTGSGTGAATCAGGCCTTCATGTTCAAATTGCTGCAACGAAACCACTAATAAAGGACACCAATAAGAAGAAGAGACTTGCTTGGGCCAAGAAACACGAGCAATGGACATTAGACCAGTGGAAATCTGTCCTTTGGTCTGATTAGTACAAATGTTAGATTTTTGGTTCCTTTTTTTTWWWWACTTTGTTCATTGGATTTTCAACACCAGCATTTATAAAATTATTGCACTTGTATGTTTTTTGTTAGAAAATATAAAACAACACATCAAATACAACAATACAGCAAAACAAAGAGTGAGACAAACATACAAATAAAATAAAAACAAATAAAATAAATTATATATATTTTAATACAGTTGTTACAGGTCAACTAGCACGGATAATACAGTCCTTAACATCCGAGATGCCGTGTAAACACATACCAGGCCTCTTACATCACCAATATTTACATATACATCACTCTGGAACTGCAGGGAAATGTAGTCATTTAACATAAGAAAAGAAGGGATCCCACATTGCATAGAATTTGTCTATAGACCCATTGAGTGTGTGTTTAATTTTTTCCAACTTCATGCAATTCAAAACGTATTTAATCCAAACTGCATGAGAAGGGGGTGCAGAGGATTTCCATCTCAGTCAAATGAATCGTCTCGTTAACAAAGTGACAAAGGCAATTACATCCTTATTMATTTTGTATTGTGTGTAAGGAAACCCCAAATAATGCAATAAAATGGTTGGCCTCGATCTGTGTGCCTCAATTCTGAGAGTGTGTTAGAAACAAACAAGAGATAGGCAATACCAAAACATGTCTACATGATTAGCAGGAGACTGGTTACATCGTACACAATTAGGGTTCACATCCTTGTAAATTTTGGATAATCTTGCTTTGGTCCAGTAGGCCCTATGAATGAGTTGGCATTGAATGAGACCGTGCCGAGCGCAAATAGAAGAGGTATGTACCCTTTTGAGTGCCCCTTCCCATAGTTCATCAGATATTTCCTCACCCAGTTCCTCCTCCCATGAGGATTTAATATTGTTTAATGAGGTGGTTTGTAGTGAGCAAATTTGACTAGATTTGATAGATTATTGACAAGGTGCCTTTCAGAGTCGGAAGTGGGATAAGAAATGTTGAACTGTGTTTCGCCAGGAAGTGTGGGGAATCGGGGATTTATGCTGTTGACGTAACTCCGGACTTGTAAAAACCTAAAGAAATTATGTCTGGGGAGACCAAATTTTACTGATAATTGTTCAAACTAGAGGTCGACCAATTATGATTTTTCAACACCGATACCGATACCGATTATTGGAGGACCAAAAAAAGCCGATACCGATTAATCTGCCGATTTTTTWAATGTATTTGTAATAAGGACAATTACAACAATACTGAATAAACACTTATTTTAACTTAATATAATACATCAATAAAATCAATTTAGCCTCAAATAAATAATGAAACATGTTCAATTTGGTTTAAATAATGCAAAAACAAAGTGTTGGAGAAGAAAGTAAAAGTGCAATATGTGCCATGTAAAAAAGCTAACATTTAAGTTCCTTGCTCAGAACATGAGAACATATGAAAGCTGGTGGTTCCTTTTAACATGAGTCTTCGATATTCCCAGGTAAGAAGTTTTAGGTTGTARTTATTATAGGAATTATAGGACTATTTCTCTGTATACCATTTGTATTTCATATACCTTTGACTATTGGATGTTCTTAAAGGCACTTTAGTATTGCCAGTGTAACAGTACAGCTTTCGTCCCTCTCCTCGCCCCTACCTGGGCTCGAACCAGGAACACATCGACAACAGCCACCCTCGAAGCATCGTTACCCATCGCTCCACAAAGCCACGGCCCTTGCAGAGCAAGGAGAACAACTACTTCAAGGTCTCAGAGCGAGTGACGTTACCGATTGAAACGCTATTAGCGCGCACCCCGCTAACTAGCTAGCCATTTCACATCGGTTACACCAGACTAATCTCGGGAGTTGATAGGCTTGAAGTCATAAACAGCGCAATGCTTGAAGCACAGCGAAGAGCTGCTGGCAAACGCACAAAAGTGCTGTTTGAATGAATGCTCACGAGCTCGCTGCTGCCTACCATCGCTAGGTCAGACTGCTATATCAAATCATAGACTTAATTATAACATAATAACACACAGAAATACGAGCCTTTGATCATTAATATGGTCGAATCCGTAAACTATAATTTCGGAAAAAATACTTTTATTCTTTCAGTGAAATACGGAACCCTTCCGTATTTTWGTCTAAATATTGCTGTAAAATTTACAACCTTCAATGTTATGTCATAATTATGTCCTTTTCTGGCAAATTAATTACGGTCTTTGTTAGGAATAAATGGACTTCACACAGTTCGCAACGACCCAGGCGGCCCAAACTGCTGCATATACCATGACTCTGCTTGCATSGAACGCAAGAGAAGTGACACAATTTCCCTAGTTATAAGAAATTCATGTTAGCAGGCAATATTAATGCAGGTTTAAAAATATATATTTGTGTATTGATTTTAAAGAAAGGCATTGATGTTTATGGTTAGGTACACATTGGTGCAACGACAGTGCTTTTTTCGTGAATGCGCTTGTTAAATCATCACCCGTTTGGCGAAGTAGGCTGTGATTCGATGAGAAATTAACAGGCACCGCATTGATTATATGCAACGCAGGACACGCTAGATAAACTAGTAATATCATCAACCATGTGTAGTTAACTAGTGATTATGTTAAGATTGATTGTTTTTTATAAGATAAGTTTAATGCTAGCTAGCAACTTACCTTGGCTTCTTGCTGCCCTCGCATAACAGGTAGTCAGCCTGCCATGCAGGCTCCTCATGGAGTGCAATGTAAGGCAGGTGGTTAGGGCATTGGACTAGTAACCGGAAGGTTACAAAAATTAGCTGACAAGGTAAAAATCTGTCGTTCTGCCCCTGAACAACAACCTTAAATAAAGGTGTAAAAATACAAATTACCGATTGTTATGAAAACTTGAAATCGGCCCTAATTAATTGGCCATTCCGATTAATTGGTCGACCTCTAGTTGAAACGTACTAAATGTATTGTTAATATAGAGATCTCTGAATCTTTTAATACCTAGACTAGACCATGTTGAGAAAGCACCATCAACCATAGATGGGGGAAAAGCTGGGTTTGAGGCTACCGGAGCGAAAGAAGAGGTTATCTGAAACTCAAAGTGGCGCCTAAATTGATTGATTGCTGTTTTGACACATATATTTTTGGTGAAGGAGGAGTAAGGGCCTGTAACAGAGGAGTGAGCGAGGGAAGACAATGATGCCGGTATAGATGAAGAGGCCCCCATCTCTAGCCAAATTGGGGGTGGGAATATCTCTCTGCTCTGCAACCAGTACTAATGATCCTAAGGTTAGTGGCCCAATAATAGAATCTGAAATCCGGTGGCGCTAGACCGCTGTCCGGTTTGGGCCTCTTAGAAAGCTGTTTTCGTATCCTAGGGGGCTTCTTGTCCCAAATAAAAGGTTGAATTAGACCGTTGATCTTTTTGAAAAATGTATTGGGAAGAAAAATGGGTAGGCACTGATAGAGATATAAGAATATAGGGAGAGTATTCATTTTTATATAATTAATTATTGTGACTAAGGAGAGGTGTAGCAAAGACCAGTGTTCCAAATCAAATCAAAGTTTTTTTGTCACGTGCGCCGAATACAACAGGTATTACCTTACAGTGAAATGCTTACTTACAGACCCTAACCAACAGTGCAATTTTTAAGTAAAAAATAGGTATTAGGTGAACAACGGATGAGAAAATAAATAAAAACAACAGTAAAAACACAGTGAAAAATAACAGTAGCGAGGCTAAATASAGTAGCGAGGCTAGATACAGGCACCGGTTAGTCRGGCAAATTGAGGTACAGTTGAAGTCGAAAGTTTACAGTTTACATGCACCTTAGCCAAATACATTTAAACTCAGTTTTTCACAATTCCTGACATTTAATCCTAGTAAAAATTCCCTGTCTTAGGTCAGTTAGGATCACCACTTTATTTTAAGAATGTGAAATGTCAGAATAATAGTAGAGAGAATGATTTATTTCAGCTTTTATTTCTTTCATCACATTCCCAGTGGGTCAGAAGTTTACATACACTCAATTAGTATTTGGTAGCATTGCCGTTAAATTGTTTAACTTGGGTCAAACATTTAGGTAGCCTTCCACAAGCTTGCCACAATAAGTTGGGTGAATTTTGGCCCATTCCTGCTGACAGAGCTGGTGTAACTGAGTCAGGTTTGTAGGCCTCCTTGCTCACCCACACTTTTTCAGATCTGCCCACAAATTTTCGACAGGAATGAGGTCAGAGCTTTGTGATGGTCACTCCAATACCTTGACTTTGTTGTCCTTACGCCATTTTGCCACAAMTTTGAAAGTGTGCTTGGGGTCATTGTCCATTTGGAAGACCCATTTGCAACCAAGCTTTAACTTCCTGACTGATGTCTTGAGATGTTGCTTCAATATATCCACATAATTTTCCATCCTCGTGATGCCATCAATTTTGTGAAGTGCACTAGTCCCTCCTGCAGCAAAGCACCCCCACAACATGATGCTGCCACCCCCGTGMTTCACGGTTGGGATGGTGTTCTTCGGCTAGCAAACCATCTTCCTTTTTCCTCCAATAATAACAATGGTCATTATGGCCAAACAGTTCTATTTTTGTTTCATCAGACCAGAGGATATTTCTCCAAAAAGTAAGATCTTTGTCCCCATGTGCAGTKGCAAACCGTAGTCTGGCTTTTTAATGGCGGTTTTGGAGCAGTGGCTTCTTCCTTGCTGAGCGGCCTTTCACGTTATGTCAATATAGGACTCATTTAACTGTATATATAGATACTATTGTACCTGTTTCCTCCAGCATCTTCACAAGGTCCTTTGCTGTTGTTCTGGGATTGATTTGCACTTTTTGCGCCAGTGTACGTTCATCTCTAGGAGACAGAATACGTCTCCTTCCTGAGCGGTATGACGGCTGCGTGGTTCCATGGTGTTTATACTTGCGTACTATTATTTGTACAGTTGAACGTGGTACCTTTAGGCGTTTGGAAATTGCTCCCGAGGATGAACCAGAGGTCAACAATTTTTTGGCTCGGCTGATTTCTTTTGATTTTCCCAAGATGTCAAGCAAAGAGGCACTGAGTTTGAAGGTAGGCCTTAAAATACTGATAATGGTGTTAATGTGAGCGATTACCAGCCTTTCAAAGCACTTCATGGCTACGGACGTGAGTGCTACGAGTCTGTAGTCATTTAGGCAGGTTGCCTTAGTGTTCTTGGGCAAAGTGACTATGGTGGTCTGCTTGAAACATATTGGWATTACAGACTCAATCAGGRACATGTTGAAAATGTCAGTGAAGACAACTGCCAGTTGGTCAGCACATACCAGAAGCACACGTCCTGGTAATCCGTCTGGCCCCGTGGCCTTGTGAATGTTGACCTGTTTAAAGGTCTTTCTCGCTTCGGCTATGGAGAGCGTGATCACACAGTCGTCCGGAACAGCTGATGCTCTCATGCATACYTCAGTGTTGCTTGCCTCGAAGTGAGCATAGAAGTGAGTTAGCTCGTCTAGTAGGCTTGTGTCACAGGGCAGGTCGCGTCTGTGCATCCCTTTGTAGTCTGTAATAGTTTGCAAGCCCTGCCACGTAAGACGAGCGTCGGAGCCGGTGTAGTACGATTCAATCTTAGCCCTGTATTGCCACTTTGCCTGTTTGATGGTTCGTCGGAGGGCATAGCAGGATTTCTTATAAGCTTCCGGGTTAGAGTCCCGCACCTTGAAAGTGCCAGCTCTAATGTTRCCTATAATCCAGTGACTGTGGGGACAAAGTCCTCGATGCACTTATTGATAAAGGCACTGACTGATGTGGTGTACTCCTCAATGCCATCGGAAGAATCCAGAAACATGTTCCAGTCTGTGCTAGCCAAACAGTCCTGTAGTTTAGCATCTGCTTCATCTGACCACTTTTATATAGACCAAGTCACTGGTGCTTCCTGCTTTAATTTTWGCTTGAAAGCAGGTTTCAGGAGGATAGAATTGGGGTCAGATTTACCAAATGGAGGGTGAGGGAGAGCTCTGTATGCGTCTCTGTGTGTGGAGTACAGGTGATCTAGAATTTTGCGCATTTAACTTGTTGATAGAAATTAGGTAAGACTGATTTAAGTTTCCCTGCATTAAAATCCCTGGCCACTAGGAGCGCTGCCTCTGGGTGAGCGGTTTCTTGTTCTGCTTATTTCCTTATACAGCTGACTGAGTGCAGTCTTAGTGCCAGCATCCGTCTGTGGTGGTAAATTATCAGCCACAAAAAGTATGGATGAAAACTCTCTTGGCAAATAGTGTGGTCTACAGTTTATCATAAGATACTCTTCTTCAGGCGAGCAAAATCTAGAGACTTTCTTAGATTTCATGCACCAGCTGTTGTTTAGAAATATGCACAGACCCCCCCTCCCCCTCGTCTTGTGATGTTCTTTCTCGCCGGTGCAGCGTATATCCCGCTAACTGAATATCCATGTCATCATTCAGCCACAATTCCATGAAACATAAGATGTTACAGTTTCTGTTGGTAGGATATTCGTGAACGTACCTCGTTTAATTTATTGACGGGAATGACAGCTTTCCCACTCGCCATCTGCGGACCCTTACGAGGCATCCCGCTCTGTGTACTCTGTACCTGCATCTCTTTCTCTTGCCAATGACGGGGCTGTTGGCCTTGTCGGGTGTTCGAAGTAAATCCTGCTTGTTGAAGAAAAAATCTTTGTCTAATCCGAGGTGAGTGATTGCTGACTTGATATCCAGAAGCTCTTTTTTGCCGGAAGATACGGTGGCCGAAACATTATGTACAAAATAAGTTACGAGTAACGCAAAAAAAACACATAATAGCACAGTTGGTTAGGCGCCCGTAAAACTGCTGCCATTTCTTACGGCGCCATTTTATGAATCGTTCTTAGTACGGGTTAAAAGAGGAGCAAAGTTGCCTTGAAAAAGGTTTTCAAATCTGATTGTGACATGTAACCCGAGATAAATAAAACTACTGTGAGCAATTTTAAATGGCAAGTTATGTAAAGGTGGATTTTTTGCGGCCATATTACGCGGTGACCGRAGGATGTGAAAGTGGCAAGGGCAGCAGGAACAGAAACAGAAAGGTTGTATAATAATAAATAATCTGCATATAGAGACAGTTTGTGTACCTTTGATGAGGGGGTTGGAGCAAAGTGCTATTGCAAGGAGTTCTATGGTGAGGGCAAACAGTAAGGGACTTAAAGGGAAACCCTGGCGTGTCGATCGTTGCAAACGGAAGCCATCTGATTGAGTGTTATTAGTCCTGACAGAGGCTTGAGGGGATGAGTACAGAAGTCTTATCCAAATAATGAATTTGAGTGTAAAAAAGGTATTTCCATTCCACCCGGTCAAACGCTTTCTCCGCATCCAGGGATATAATGGCTTCAGAGGCATTGGTGACAGAAGAATTATATATAATGTTAAATAATCGTCAAAGATTGAAGAATGAGTGTCTATTTTTAATAAACCCTGTTTGATCCGGAGAGATAATTGATGGGAGGACTGTTTCCAGACGCGTTGCCAGAAGGTTGGCTAGAATTTTATAGTCAACATTTAGCAGGCTAATTGGACGGTATGATACATAGTCAAGAGGGTCTTTGTTTTTTTAAAGAATAAGACAAATGGTTGCCTGAGTGAGAGTATGTTGGAGAGCATCATTTACAAATGCTTCATTGTACATTTCAATTAGAATAGGGGATATTTTGGAGAGAAACTTTTCATAAAACTCTGCTGAGTAGCTGTCAGGCCCTGAGCTTCTCCCTGATTGAAGGGATTTTTTCAAATCAAACCCCGGCTGACAGAAGGCACAGCAAGTGAGTGGAAGAAATCATCCAATTCCAATGTATCCGCTTTACTTTCAGAAGTATATAGAGACTGGTACAATCTCTTGAACTCCTCATTGATCCCCCTAGGGTCTCATGATATCCCAGACGATGTACGAATTTTAGGAATCTGGTGTGATGATGATAGTTGACGTAACTTGTGAGCTAATAATTTACAAGCTTTATCTCCTTGTTCATAGTAAGTGCTCCTAGACTTGACAAGCAGTTCAGTAACATGGTCTGTTAATAATGTGCCACATTCTGCTCGCATAGTTAAATGCTCCTTATAAATATCTGGAGATGGAGAAACGGCATAAATGTCATCTAATTGGGCAATACAGCTTGTTAACATAGATAGCCTATCCTTTTTCAKTTTTTTCTAATGTGCAGTGTAGGAAAAAATTTCACCTCTGATATAAGCTTTCAAAGTTTCCCAGAGAGTAGTCGCAGAGATGTTTGGGTTCTATTTGTACTCATGAAAAGTCGATTTGACCCTGAGATTTGTGTCCATTTAACCAGAGTAAAGCAAACATGCATAGATTGGTCCCCAGCAGAGTCTACGGAAAACTAACCTCGGTTAACTTCTTATGGCTGCAGGGGCAGTATTGAGTAGCTTGGATGAAAGGTGTCCATTTCAAACGGCCTGCTCCTTAGTCATAGTTTCTAATATTTGCATATTATTATTAGTATTGGATAGAAAACACTCCAAAGTTTCTAAAACTGTTTGAATTATGTCTGTGAGATTAATAGAACTCATATTGGCAGGCAAAATCCTGAGTTGAAATCAAAACCGGAAGTCAGAAATCTGAGCAAGTCTGTATTCACCAGAGTCCCTAAAGAAATCCAATTGATTTAGGACTGAGGTTGCACTGCCTAGGGGTTCCACTAGATGTCAGCAAATAATAGAAATTCCAATGAGACTTCTATGATGTTGTGGGAGAGAATGAGAGCAGAATCAGTCAGGTGTCCATCAAGCAGGCATGCGCTTATCATGACTTTTCCTCATGCAAACCACTGACGTTCCATTGCTMACGCAGACAAGAACGAATACTCCGGTTGGAACTTTATTGAMGCTATATGTTAAAAACATCSTAATGATTGATTCAGTACTTAGYTTGAAATGTTTCTTYGACCGGTWATATCACATTTTGAAGTTTTTGTCCGATATGAAGCTGACCAGAATTAGCRTTTGGACACGTTTGGACACGCGCTAACAATTGGACATAAATAACGGATTTTTTCGAACAAAACAAACATTTATTGTGGACCTGGGATTCCTGCTGTGCTTTCTGATCGAGACCAACAAAGGTAATGAAATATTTATAATGTATTTTATTGTTTATAGTGACGCTATCTTTGCAGCTGTGATATGCTACTTTGAGCGCCGTCTCAGATTATAGCGTGCAATTAGTTTTCATTCAAGTTTATTTGAAATCTGACATAGCGGTTGCATTAAGGAGAGGTATATCTATAATTCAATGTGTATAACTTGTATTATCATCTATATTTATGATGAGTATTCATGTTGAAACGATGGGCTATGCAAAGTCACTTGATGTTTTTACATTTACTGAATCTTGTAGCCTCAATGTAAACTCAGATTTTTTGATATAAATATGAATTTAATCAAACAAACACGCATGTATTGTGTAACATGAAGTCCTATGAGTGTCATCTGATGAAAATAATCGAAGGTTAGTGATTCATTTTATCTCTATTCTGGTTTTTGTGAAGCTATATTTTGCTGGGAAAAATGGCTGTGATTATTTTTGGTTTTGTGGTGACCTAACATAATCGTTTGTAGTGCTTTCGCTGAAAAGCCTATTTGAAATCGGACACTTTGGTGGGATTAACAACAAGATTACCTTTAAAATGATATAAGACACATGTATGTTGTATGTATGTATGTTTGAGGAATTTTAATTATGAGATTTCTGGTTTTTGAATTTGGCGCCCTGCACTTTCACTGGCTGTTGTCATATTGGTCCCGATATCGGGACTGCAGCCATAAGAATTAAGAGCAAGTGATAAAACTGCGACTGAACCATGAAAACAGACAGATATTGGCATTAGAGGCGGCTTAGATCAAAATAAAATAGTAATGATACAAATAAAAAATTATAATGTAAGTGGAATAAAGATTATTTCTCTCTATATATATATATATATATATATATATATGCATATCTGCATTGTTTCACATTATAGCGGGGAGTCAACTGTATGCTCACCAACATGGTTTGGAAATACATTTTAAAAAACGACATTCAAGTGTCAATGAACGCAGCAAAGTTGGCTTCACTAGCCAACCAGTCTGCCAGCCGGCCTGCTAACTAGTCTGCTAAGAAGACCAGCTAACCAACCATTTGTTCCACACCATGCAGTACAACAGCTGCTTTAACGTTCTTGTTGATGAAATCGGCCCCCAAAGCCAGGTCCTCGAATCTGTGCGTGGAGCCATCCGGTAAAGTCAGTCTCAGACCTGCAGGGTAGATGAGGCCGAACTTCACGCCCGGGCAGGCGCGTAGCTGGCGCTTCACAGCTCCGAAGCTAGCCCGCTTCTTCGCCACAGTCATGGTGTAGTCCGCAAATATTGAGACTCTTTTACCCTTGTAGAGGAGAGGAGATTCTTCTCCCGATCTCCTCAGTATGTCATTGTGGACGATAAAGAAATGCACCCTGATGACAAATGGTCGCGGGGGTTCTCCATCCCAGGATCGGCTAAACAGGGTGCAGTGGGACCGGTCTAGCAGCGGCTTCTCCTATAGGCCGAGCAGCTCCTGAAGCAGCTGGGCCATGAACTCCGACGGTCTTGGGCCCTCCACTCCTCCCAGGATTCCCAGTAGACGAATGTTGTTCCTCTGCATTYTACTTTCCATATCTTCACATCTATTGTCGAGGTATGCCACCCTAGTTGTTAATGAGCCAACGTTAGCCTCTAGCTCGCTAATGCGAGTGCTGTGGTCTGTAGCACCGCGCTCCAGCTCCGATAATACCGCTCTGTGTGCGTCGAGCTTATTCTGTATACTCTTTATATTTATTAAGCTCGTCTTTGACCATTCAGATCTCTGACCTGAGATTAGTAGAGAGAGAGTAGATTTTACCGAAAATATCGGTTTGAGGGTGCCCATCACGGAATGTAGCAGCTCCACAGTCAGTGTTCCCATGGGGCCGACATTAGCAGCATCCAGTAGCGGGGGTGAATCAGGAGAGGGCGTGGGCTTGCTGCAGACTCCGTTTTTGGCCGGGTAGACGACATTACAAACTTACATTTCTCAAACTTGATCTGAACTGTTTAGTTGTCTCTTCAGATGCCCGACCAAACAGAAGTATATACAATTTTGCAAGGTTAAATATATACATTTGGTCACTAACTCAGGAGCAATAGGGAAACGCGTTCTACATCCTTGGCTTCCAACAGCGCCCCCCGAGATTTTTTGTTCCAACCGGCATGTCTTTGTGAGACGCAGAGTAGGAGAACGGAGGATCTTCTCATATGTGGTTCCTACCATGAAGAATGGAGGAGGAGGTGTGATGGTGTAGGGGTGCTTTGCTGGGGACACTGTCTGTGATTTATTTAGAATTCAAGGCATACTTAACCAGCATGGCTACCACAGTATTCTGCAGCGATACTCCATCACATCTGGTTTGCACTTAGTGGGACTATCATTTGTTTTTCAACAGGACAATGACCCAAAACACACCTCCAGGCTGTGTAAGGGCTATTTGACAAAGAAGGAGAGTGATATCGTGTTGCATCAGATGACCTGGCCTCCACAATCACCCGACCTCAACCCAATCGAGATGGTTTGGGATGAGTTGGACTGCAGAGTGATGGAAAAGCAGCCAACATCAAGGCAAAGGGTGGCTACTTTGAAGAATCTAAAATATAACATATATTTTGATTTGTTTAAGACTTCTTTGGATACTATATGATTCCATATGTTTTATTGCATAGTGTTGATGTCTTCACAACTATTCCACAATGTAGAAAATAGTAAAAATAAAGAACCCTTGAATGAGTAGGTGTGTCCAAACTTTTGAATGCTACTGTATGTGTTTCTGTGTATGTGTGTTTTGTCCTGGTACAGATAGAAACTATATATAGTATAATGTGTGTATATATGCATTGCATGTCAGCGGCCTGTCACAGCTTTGTTCAAGTTGTTTTTACTGTGATTAACCAAGTGGACAGGTGGAATGCCAGAGGCCTGGGGCATGCTGGGTAGACACTGGGCTTGGTAGGTGTGTTGATGTGCCAGCAGGGTTTCCATAGAGACCATGGAGCCTCAATCCAGACAGGGACATAGCTGTCGCACCGGGCTAAATCTGCACACTTTGGATTTGTGTTGGAGTGTATATGTGTGAGTGCGTGTCTGCGTTTGAGAGAGAGAGAGAGAGCGAAAGCGATATCTCCACTGGCTGTATTCTAATTGGGTTAGACTGCACCCAGAAAGCTGAATGCAAATGTGTCTGTCCAGGATGGTTAAGACTCCATCTTACCAAAGCTATTACAGGCCTGTCTGAACAGAGAGAGAGAGAGATGGAGGGATGGATGGAGAGAAACAGGAAAACAGAGCGAAAGAGAGAGTAACCAGGGGTAGAAAAGAGTGAATTTACAATAGGAGGGAAATATGGGTTGCAGAGAAGGTTTAGCAAGAGCGATGAAAATGGAATGAAGGGACAGGCAATGACACCTAAAATATACAATGATGGAATGACAGAGAGAAGAGAGAGCGAGAGAGAGTCAGACCAAAAAACTGAGAGAGTGAATAAAGGGATACAGCGAGAGAGAGATAAACAGAGGTCTTATAGCATCATGCAGGTGTCTCTCCCTGCAGTCCACAGATATGTTGTGTAATTGACTATGTCCCTAACCAGCATTGTGAACAGAGCTGTGTCAAAATCTGACCCCCTTCTGCCACATGTCGTTCATTAGRCAGGCAGATGAAATGAGGCTGTGGCAGGGCCAGCTCTGTAATTAAACTAGAGGTGAGAGGTCACTGAGCGCCTTATGAAATACTGCTGCTCCTTTCTCTGTCTGGACCACACACACGTGAACACACAGACAGACAGACAGACAGACACACAGACAGACAGACAGACAGACAGACAGACAGACAGACAGACAGACAGACAGACAGACAGACAGACAGACAGACAGACAGACAGACAGACAGACAGAGACACAGAGACTAACACCACAGACAGGGACACAGAGACACAGACAGGGACACAGAGACACAACAGGGAAGGCACAGAGACGACAGACAGGGACACAGAGACTAACACACACACACACACACACACACACACACACACACACACACACACACACACACACACACACACACACACACACACACACACCCACACACACACACACACACAGACAGACAGACAGACAAGACAGGGACACAGATACACACACACACACAGACAGAGACACACATGTGAGAAGACTCATAGACACATGCAAGCATGGACATAAACAGCATGTGTAAACTCTCACACACACACACATACTGACTAGAGCTGCAATAAAATACAGCCCAGTGCTGACTTAGCAACAGGAATGACAGTTTATTGGGCTTTTATTTCATTGAATTTGGGTTTAACCGCCCCCATGAGTGTGTTCTGCAGAGACAGGCAGAGAGACATGTGAGTGTTAGAACAATAAAGATGTCTATAAAGGACTGGAGATTTAATTGTTTTCTGGAAAATATAATGGGAGTTGATAATACCTCATATTTGGTCCCATTCAATTAAACTGTGTGTAACTCAAGGTTGACTGTAGCCCACTGAGCTAAAGCTTAGACATTTTCCAGGTGAAATAATCACGTTTTGCTGTTACTCAACCAGCCTCTGGTGTAGTGGAGTGAACTAGCCTCCGTGTCTGCTCTCCTCTTGTATATAATGAGGGGGTTATTCAAGGAACGCAGAACAGCTGGAGAGCTCATTTGATACTAGTCTTCTGATCGGTAATGGATACTGTATGTTCTTATGTTGATTTCTTTTGTGATTTATCATTAGTTTAATGTTATGGTGAAAGGCGTGCACAACACACACACACACACACACACACACACACACACACACACACACACACACACACACACACACACACACACACACACACACACACACACACACACACACACACACACACACACACACATAGCTCAAAGTCGGTTTCCTCTTTGGTGTTACTGTGATCAGACATAGGAAACAGCTCTTTTGTGTGTGTGTGTGTGTGTGTGTGTGTGTGTGTTGTGTGTGTGTGTGTGTGTGTTGTGTGTGTGTGTGTGTGTGTGTGTGTGTGTGTGTGTGTGTGTTGTGGTGTGTGTGTGTGTACTTATGACATCATCTCTACCACACTGAGGGCCTCTCTTTACATAGGGAGTAGTAAAAGTGCCTTAACACCAGTCTGAGGTCTGGAGGATTAGAATGGGCTTTAACACCAAGTCCTGGATCCATTTCCTCCCTATTGAATTACCATTTCTCCTGAGCCTTGCAGTGTGTGCCCAGTCACACACACACTACCGCTGTCCTCTTTTCCGCGGTGACAGCAGGACAAGCACGCAGTCACAACGGGAAACACACACACCGCCGCCGCCACCACATTAAATCACATCACATAACAGTGTGTGCTGAGCAGATGCCCTCAACCAAGAGCATTTCCTCGGATAACTTTGTTCCAGCCACCTGTTTTTTCCACAGCTGGTCTGAGACCGGTTTTACATGCTCAAGGGTGAAGGCAAAATGGTTTCCATTATGATTGAATCATTATTTTCGTCCCATATGCCACCATATTTCCTATATCAGCGGTCATCAACTAAATTCAGCCACAAGCCAATTTTTTTTTTGAGTGGATGGTCGGGGGGGTCCGCAACATAATTACAAATCGTTTGTAGACTGCGAATTGACCACAAGAAAAGCCCAAACAGATATAATAATTCACAAAAACATAATCATTTCAAACCTCGCTTACATTTGTAAACGACCGCGTGTCTCTCTAGTATGCGTGGGAATTGTAACGATTGTCGTCGGAAGAAGGAGAGGAGGACCAAAGTGCAGCGTGGTACGTATCCATAACACTAAAGGTGCGGACTCCGGCCGCAAAACCTGAACCAATAGGGGAGGGTCTGGGTGGGCATTTCACAGCGGTGGCGGCTCTGGTGCGGGACGCCGACCCCGGACTGGGGACCCTCGCAGCAGGCCCCGGACAGGAGGGAGACTCTGGCTGCTCCGGACAGGAGGGAGACTCTGGCTGCTCCGGACAGGAGGGTGACTCTGGCTGCTCCGGACAGGAGGGTGACTCTGGCTGCTCCGGACAGGAGGAGAGGTCTGGCTGCTCGGACAGGAAGGGAGACTCTGCTGCTCCGGACTGAAGCCCGTCGCTGGAGGCTCCGGACTAGAGGGCGTCGCTGGAGGCTCCGGACTAGAGGGCGACGCTGGCGGCTCGGGAATAGAGGCGACGCTGGAGGCCCTCCGGACTAGAGGGCGACGCTGGAGCTCCGGACTAGAGGGCGTCGCTGGAGGCTCCAGACTGACGTCCTTCGTTGGGGACCCTCGTGCCATATACTCCTCACTGGAGGTTTTGTGCTTGATCCTCACTGGAGGCTTCAATGCCATGGATCCTCACTGGAGGCTTCGTCCATGGATCTATCACTGGAGGCTTCGTGCCATGGATCATGCACTGGAGGCTTCTCGTGCCATGGATCATCACTGGATGCTTCGTGCCAGTGAATCTTCACTGAGGTGGGCCATGGATCATCGCTCGAGGGCTTCGTGCCATGGATCATCACAGTAGGCTTCGTGCCATGGATCCTACTTGGAGGTCTTCGTGCCATGGATCATCACTGGAGGCTTCTTGCCATGGATCTTCACTGGAGGCTTCGTGCCATGGATCATCACTGGGAGCTTCGTGCCATGGATCATCACAGTGTGGCTTCGTGCCATGGATCCTCACTGGAGGCTTTCTGTGCCATGGGAAATCATCACTTGGAGGCTTCTTGCCATGGATCATCACAGGAGGCTTGTGGCCATGGATCTTCACTGAGGCTTCGTGCCATGGATCATCGAGCTGGAGGCTTGTGCCATGGATCATCACTGGAGGCTTCTTGCATGGATATCACAGGAGGCTTCGTGCCATGGATCATCAGTGGAGGCTTCGTGCCATGAATCTCACTGGAGCTTCGTGACATGGATCATCACTGGAGGCTTCGTGCCATTGGTCATCACAGTAGGCTTCGTGCATGGATCATCACTGGAGGCTTCGGGCCATGGATATCACTGGAGGCATCGTGCCATGGATCATCACTGGAGGATTGTGCATGGATCATCACTGGAAGGTTTCGTGCCATTGATCATCACGAGCTTCGGCCATGGATCATCATGGAGGCTCGGACTAGAGGGCGAAGCTGGAGGCTCCGGACTAGAGGGCGCGCTGGAGGCTCCGGACTAGAGGCGACGCTGGAGGCTCCGGACTAGAGGGCGACGCTGGAGGCTCGGACTAGAGGGCGACGCTGGAGGCTCCGGACTAGAGGGCGACGCTGGAGGCTCCGATCAGAGGGCGTCGCTGGAGGCTCCGGACTGACGTCCTTCGTGGGACCTCGTGCCATAACTCCTCACTGGAGACTTCGTGCCATTGATCCTCACTGGAGGCTTCGTGCCATGGATCATCACTGGAGGCTGCGTGCCATGGATCATCACTGGAGGCTTCGTGCATGGATCATCCATTCGAGGCTTCGTGCCATGGATCATCACAGAGGCTTCGTGCCATGGATCCTCAACTGGAGGCTTTGTGCCATGGATCATCACTGGAGCTTCTTGCCATGGATCTTCACTGGAGGCTTCATTGCCATGTGGATCATGTCACTCTGGAGGCTTCGTGCCATGGATCATCACTGGAGGCTTTCGTGCCATGGATCTCACTGGAGGCTTCGTGCCATGGAATCACGGAGGCTTCTGACTGGATCATCACAGGAGGCTTTTCGTTGCCATGGACCCATCACGGAGGCTTCGTGCCATGGATCATCACTGGAGGCTTCGTGCCATGGATCATCACTGAGGCTTCTTGCATGGATCATCACAGGAGGCTTCGTGCCATGGATCATCACTGGAGGCTTCGTGCCATGAATCTTCACTGGAGGCTTCGTGCAATGGATGCATCACAAGAGGCTTCATTCTGTGAGAAGGCAGGACTCACCAGGCTGGGTAGACATGCAGGTGGGTTAGAGGCTTAGCAACATGCACAGAATCTTCACCAGGCTGGGGAGACATGCAGGAGGCCTTGTCCTTGGCCGAGGCACCGGATGCACTGGACCGTGGAGGCGCACTGGCAGTCTCGAGCGCAGAGCTAGCACCACTCGTCCTGGCTGGATCCCCCCTGTAGCCCGGCAAGTGCGGGGAGTTGGAACAGGCCGCATTGGGCTGTGCTGGCGAACTGGGGACACCGTGCGTAGGGCTGGTTCAGTATACCCCGGGCCGAGTAGACGCACTGGAGACCAGATGCGCTGAGCCGGCATCATCCCTCCTGGCTCGATGCCCACTCTAGCCCAGCCGATTCGAGGAGCTGCGATGTAGCGCACCGGGCTGTGCGTGCACACTGGGGACACCTTGCGCTTCCCCACATAACACGGTGCCTGCCCAGTCACTCTCTCGCCACGGTAAGCACGGGGAGTTGGCTCAGGTCTCCTACCTGAGTCCGCCAATCTCCCCGTGTCCCCCCCCCCAAAAAAATTCTGGGGCTGCCTCTCGTGCACTTTTC
This sequence comes from Salvelinus sp. IW2-2015, assembly GCF_002910315.2. Taxonomy (NCBI): domain Eukaryota; kingdom Metazoa; phylum Chordata; class Actinopteri; order Salmoniformes; family Salmonidae; genus Salvelinus; species Salvelinus sp. IW2-2015. The sequence goes on from NC_036870.1 coordinate 23,778,506, forward strand.
CTCGAGCCAACTCCTCATAGCGTCGCCGCTCCGCCTTAGCTGCCTCCAGCTCCTTTTTCGGACGGTGATACTCTCCCAGCTGTGCCCATGGTCCTTTGCCGTCCAAGATTTCCTCCCATGTCCAGGAGTCCATTCCAGCACGCTGCTTGGTCCCTTGTTGGTGGGTGGTTCTGTAACGATTGTCGTCGGGAGAAGGAGAGAAGGACCAAAGTGCAGCGTGGTACGTATCCATAATACTTTTAATCAAGATGAATACACGAACAAAAACAACAAAATCGACCAACGAACAGTTCTGACAGGTGCAACAAACACTAACCAGAAAATAACCACCCACAAACAAAAGTGGGAAAACAGGATACCTAAGTATGGCTCTCAATCAGAGACAACGATAGACAGCTGCCTCTGATTGAGAACCATACCAGGCCAAACACATAGAAATAGAAAACCTAGACCTACAACATAGAATACCCACCCACATCACACCCTGACCAAACTAAAAATAGAAACATACAAAGCAATCTACGGTCAGGGCGTGACAGGAATACTTGGCAACAGATTCCCTGGTGTCCCTGCTCCGAAAACCCAGGGGGCCAAATAAAATCACCAGTTGAGGAACACTGCCCTATAATGTGCCCCACTTTTGACCATAACCCTATGGGCCATGGTTAAAAGTAGTGCACTATGTAGGGTATAGGGTGCTATTTGAAACACAGACAATGGGCTGTTGTAACACTGCTGGACATCTGTGGTATTAGTTTCATTTAAAAGGAATAGCTTGTTATGGTGCATAAAGCTGACATCCAGTTCAAATGTAGATACCCTAATGTATGGTACATTTATGCTGGACTCTCACACATGCTCACTGTAATATATCTATTATATTGTCATTTCTTGATTTCTTGTTTTGATTTTCTTTTGATTATTTGTCTATTAGTATTGTATTTACCAGACATTCTACTGCACTGTTGGAGCTAGTAACATCAGCATTTTGCTGCACCTACTATAACACCTGCACATTTTTGTATGCAACCAATACAATGATTTGATATATAGTATAGAGTTGTAATCCTATGAGGGATTTGATGTCATTGAACTTACAGTATAGCTATATCTATGGCTATAGCGGATGTTCTTTCTTGATCTTTAAATAGAGCATATATGCTGTTTAGGAGGATGGACTAACTGCTACATAACTTTATGACTATGTCGTTCATGTTCATGGTTGGCACATTAGGCTCAAACGTTAAATTGTAATGCATTTTCCAGGTATATGTGTTACATTAAAGGTGTGATGCTGGGGTTGGTTTTATGGCTCTTTTGGCCTATTCGGCTTTTTAATTCCCTGATGTATCCCACTATCACAGCTACCCAATCTGCTTCCCAATATCCGACTCCCCACCCAACACAGTCAGCAGGTTTTCCTGGAACCCAATTTATCCCCTGATCCTAAATCTAGGCATTCCAGAGACTCGGGAGATTTGGAATGGTGTACTCCATGTAATTACACCTATACAACCTTAAAGGGATATTTGACCCCAAAGTGAAATGTATGTCCCTTAAAGGGATAGTTTGAATGAGAATCGAATGATATGGTGCCAATCTTTCCCGTTCATCGTGGATTGAGGCCTGCATATTTCCCATAATGGATAGCTATACTGAACAAAAATAGAAACACAACATGCAACAATTTCAAAGATTTTACTGAGTTACAGTTCATATAGGAAATCAGCCAATTAAACTACATGCATTAGGCCCTAATCTATGGTTTTCACATGACTGGGAATACAGATATGCACCTGTTGGCCACAGATGCCTTAAAAAAAAGAATTTAGGGGTGTGGATCAGAAAACCAGTCAGGAAYGGGTGTGACCCCCATTTGCCTCATGCAGCGCTACACATCTCCTTTGTATAGAGTTGATCAAGCTGTTGATTGTGGCCTGTGGAATGTTGTCCCACTCCTCTACAATGGCTGTGCGAAGTTGCTGGATATTGGCGGGAACTGTAACACGCTGTCGTACAGGTCAATCCAGAGCATGCCAAGCATGTCTGGTGAGTGTGCAGGCCATGGAAGAACTGGGACTATTTCAGCTTCCAGGAATTGTGTACAGATCCTTGCGACATGGGTTCATGCATTATCATGCTGAAACATGAAGTGATGGTGGTTGATGAATGGCGTGACAATGGGCCTCAGGATCTCATCCAATGGGCCTCAGGATCTCATCACAGTATCTCTGTTCATTTAAATTACCATCGATAAAATGCAATTGTGTTCGTTGTCCATAGCTTATTCTTGTCCATTCCAAAACCTCAGCTCTCGTGGACATTCCTGCAGTCATCTTGCCAATTGCACGTTTCCTCAAAACTTGAGACATCTGTGGCATTGTTTTGTGTGACAAAACTGCACATTTTAGAATGGCCTTTTATTGTCCCCAGCGTAAGGTGCACCTGTGTAATTATCATGCTGTTTAATCAGAATCTTGATTTGCTGCACCTGTCAGGTGAAAGGATTATATATGGCGAAGGAAAAATGCTCACTAACAGGGATGTAAAAACATTTTTGAGGGAAATAAKCTTTGTGTGTGTATGGATTTAAAAAAAAWTCAGCTCATGAAACATGGGACCAACACTTTACATTTTGCATTCATGTTTTTGTTCAGTATAGATTTATGGAAAGGATGGAATCATATTTGATAGTTATATCAAAGTAGTAATAGTACTACTAATAAAAGTCCATCCATGTGACAGACTCAGCTCTGCCTTAGAAAGTTTGATTTGTACACATCAAAACAATGTTAAACTAGCTTGTCCTGTAAAACGATTTTACAACACCCAGCTACTTTGTTTAAGTACAGTTGAAGTCAAAAGTTTACATACACTTAGGTTGGAACTCGTTTTTCAACCACTCTGCAAATGTCTTAATAACAAACTATAGTTTTGGCAAGTTGGTTAGGACATCTACTTTGTGCATGGCACAAGTAATTTTTCCAACAATTGTTTACAGACAGATTATTTCACTTATAACTCACAGTATCACAATTCCAGTGTGTCAGAAGTTTACATACACAATGTTGACTGTGCCCTTAAATAGCTTGGAAAATTCCCGAAAATCATATCATGGCTTTAGAAGCTTCTGATAGGCTAATTGACATCATTGGAGTCAACTGGACGTGTACCTGTGGATGTATTTCAAGGCCTACCTTCAAACTCAGTGCCTCTTTGCTTGACATCATAGGAAAATCAAAAGAAATCAGCCAAGACCTCAGAAAAAAAATTGTAGACCTCCACAAGTCTCCTCGTTCATCTGTACAAACAATAGTAYGCAAGTATAAACACCATGGGACCACGCAGCCATCATACTCAGGAAGGAGAGGCATTCTGTCTCCTAGAGATGAACGTACTTTGGTGCAAAAAGTGCAAATCAATCCCAGAACAACAGCAAAGGACCTTGTGAAGATGCTGGAGGAAACAGGTACAAAAGCATCTATATCCACAGTAAAACAACTCCTATATCGACATAACCTGAAAGGCAGCTCAGCAAGGAAGACGCCACTGCTCCAAAATCGCCATAAAAAAGCCAGATTACGGTTTGCAACTGCACATAGGGGCAAAGATCGTACTTTTTGGAGAAATTTCCTCTGGTCTAATGAAACAAAAATAGAATTGTTTTGCCATAATGACCATCGTTATGTTTGGAGGAAAAAGTGGGAGGCTTGCTAGCTGAAGAACACCATCCAACCATGAAGCACGGGGGTGGCAGCATCATGTTGTGGGGGTGGTTTGCTGCATGAGTGTCTGGTGCACTTCACAAATTGGATGACATCATGAGGACGGAAAATTATGTGGATATATTGAAGCAACTTCTCAAGACATCAGTCAGGAAGTTAAAGCTTGGTCTCAAATGAGTCTTCCAAATGGACAATGACCCCAGGCATACTTCCAAAGTTGTGGCAAAATAGCTTAAGGACAACCAAGTCAAGGTATTGGAGTGGCCATCACAAAGCCCTGACCTCAATCCTATAGAAAATATGTAGGCATAACTGAAAAAGCGTGTGTGAGCAAGGAGGCCYACAAACCTGACTCAGTTACACCAGCTTTGTCAGGAGAAAAGGGCCAAAATTCACCCAACTGATTGTGGGAAGCTTGTGGAAGGCTACCCAAAATGTTTGACCCAAGTTAAACAATTTAAAGGCAATGCTACCAAATACTAATTGAGTGTATGTAAACTTCTGACCCACTGGGAATGTGATGAAATAAATAAAAGCTGAAATAAATAATTCTAATTCTCTACTATTATTCTGACATTTCACATTCTTAAAATAAAGTGGTGATCCTAACTGACCTAAGACAGGGAATTTTTACTAGGATTAAATGTCAGGAATTGTGAAAAACTGAGTTTTAAATGTATTTGGCTAAGGTGTATGTAAACTTCTGACTTCAACTGTAGATGATGAGCTGTAGGATAAGTTGACGCTTTTCTGTAACGCTGGGAAATGGCTGTGATCATATGGTGTTATGTTTTTTGGGCATTGCGGCTTACTGTGCAGCCAGTATGGATTACCTATTTTCAGTACATGATACATACATCGACTTGTACAAAAACATTATGAAACACCTGCTCTTCCATGACATAGACTTACCAGGTGAATCCAGGTGAAAGCTATGATCACTTATTCATGTCATTTGTTAAATCCACTTCAATCAGTGTAGATGAAGAGTAGGAGAAGGTTAAAGAAGGATTTTTAAGCCTTGAGACAGTTGAGACATGGATTGTGTATGTGTGCCATTCAAGGGAAAAACAAATTGTTCTTAATGTTTTTGTAAACTGTATACTTCTTTGTCTGTATACTATGCATGTATAGACACAACATATGTTGTGTGATAAAATGACAGATTAAAAGCATGTCCTTTCATATTTAATAATTGAAGATGAATGTGCATGAATCTGCATCTGTTAGGATGGAGGGTCGTTATATCTCATGGGGAGTAAAACATGTTTAATAATTCAACATCCAATAAATGGTCAACCTGCATGTTTTTAGACCAAGTTCCCTGAATGGATGGTTCTTGATGTACATGCTGAACTACTTATATACATGATGTGATGGTATGGGTTTCATATTTCATATGAAAGATTTTCTCAGCATACAGTATGAGAAAACAAAAATCTTACTAACTTACATGTCTTTAAATCCATAGCAGGTTTTTCTGAGCAGAAAAAACATTTTGGTC
>NC_036870.1:23786869-23794965 GCF_002910315.2 Salvelinus sp. IW2-2015
GTACACACAACACAACTACACCACACACAACACACACACACACAGCCACACTGTAATAGTACTGGACCAAGCGCACGCACGGCACACACACACACAGCACACACACACACACACCACACACACCACACCGCGCAGCCCAACCACACACACAACACACACACAAATAAAGCCATTAATAAGTCAGCCAGCAGCACATTATAATAATGGGTCTGTGTGAGGAGGACAAGACTAGCAGCATGCTGTTTTCTACTGCTTCGACTATCGGGATACCTGATTTCCTCACTGTCCTCTACCTCTCTCAAGCCCATATAGGGGTCTGGTCTAGAAGCCCATATAGGGGTCTGGTCTAGGAGCCCATATAGGGGTCTGGTCTAGGAGCCCATATAGGGAATAAGGTAACATCTGGGACAGACATGGATATGTTTTTCTACACTGTCCTTCACGCCATCATCTTCTTCTCGCTGTTGAAATCTCAAATTTTTTCCCCTTTCTTAAATGTTTTCATCTCTGAGAAAGAGGCTTTGTGGATTTAATCATCATGTATTTATGAGCAGTCCTGAAATGTCATGCAGCTCTGGAGAGGAAGGAGTTTTACCCTACTGATATAGTCATTTCTCTTTCTGTCCGCAGAAATTGTTATAGTCATAGAGTTTCCCCGGAATTCTTCATTTTCTTCTCAGAATACCTCCTTGTCTGGCTGTGTGAAGTAACGTTTGGCAGAGTTTGAAAAAAGGGCTTAGGCAGGAGACTGTGTTTTGATCAGCCAGCTCCTATTTGTCTGGTACAGTTGAAGTCGAAAGTTTACAAACATTTTAGCCAAATACATTTAAACTCAGTTTTTCACAATTCCTGACATTTAATCCTAGTAAAAATTCCCTGTCTTAGGTCAGTTAGGATCACCACTTTATTTTATGAATGTGAAATGTCAGAAGAATAGTATGATTTATTTCAGCTTTTATGTATTTCATCACATTCCCAGTGGGTCAGAAGTTTACATACACTCAATTAGTATTTGGTAGCATTGCCTTTAAATTGTTTAACTTGGGTCAAACGTTTCGGGTAGCCTTCCACAAGCTTCCCACAATCAGTTGGGTAAATTTTGGCCCATTCCTCCTGACAGAGCTGGTGTAACTGAGTCAGGTTTGTAGACCTTCTTGCTCGCACACGCTTTATCAGTTCTGCACACACATTTTCTAAAGGATTGAGGTCATGGATTTGTGATGGCCACTCCAATACCTTGACTTGGTTGTCCTTAAACCATTTTGCCATAACTTTGGAAGTATGCTTGGGGTCATTGTCTTGGGGTATGCTTGGGGTCATTGCCCTTTTTCCTCCAAACATAACAATGGTCATTTTGGCCAAACAGATCTAGTTTTGTTTCATCAGACCAGAGGACATTTCTCCAAAAAGTACGATCTTTGTCCCATGTGCAGATGCAAACCGCAGTCTGGCTTTTTTATGGCGGTTTTGGAGCAGTGATTTCTTCCTTGCTGAGTGGCCTTCCAGGTTATGTTGATTTAGGACTCATTTTTACTGTGGATATAGATACTTTTGTACCTGTTTCCTTCAGCATCTTGACAAGGTCCTTTGCTGTTGTTCTGGGATTGATTTGCGCTTTTCGCACCAAAGTAAGTTAATCTCTAGGAGACAGAACGCGTCTCCTTCCTGACCAGTATGACGGCTGCGTGGTCCAACGGTGTTTATACTTGCGTACTATTGTTTGTACAGATGAACGTGGCACCTTCAGGCATTTGGAAATTGCTGCCAAGGATGAACCTTTTTTCTGAGGTCTTGGCTAATTTCTTTTGAATGTCCCATGATGTCAAGCAAAGAGACACTGAGTTTGAAGGTAGGCCTTGAAATACATCCACAGGTAAACCTCCAATTTACTCAAATGATGTCAGTTAGCCTATCAGAAGCTTCCAAAGCCATGACAACATTTTCTGGAAATGTCAAAGCTGTTCAAAGGCACAGTAAACTTAGTGTATGTAAACTTCTGACCCACTGGAATTGTGATACAGTGAATTATGAGTGAAATAATCTGTCTGTAAACAATTTTTAGAAAAATTACTTGTCATGCACAAAGTAGATGTCCTAACCGACTTGCCAAAACTATAGTTTGTTGACAATACATTTGTGGAGTGGTTGAAAAACAAGTTTTAATGACTACAACCTAAGTGTATGTAAACTTCCGACTTCAACTCTATCTCCACACTACGGGCGGCTGGTGGCACCTTATTTGGGTAGGACAGGCTCATAGTAATGGCTAGAACAGAATAAATGTTGTTTACATGTGTTTGATACCATTCCATTCACTCCATTCCAGCCATTATTATGACCCGCCCTCCCCTCACCAGCCTCCTGTGATGCACACATACAGTATATTACCCCAACTTCTGTAAGATCGGTAATTCCCCTCACTTTAGGCTGAGTCCTAACTTGGGCTGAATCCTAACTGGAGATTTCTGTGCAAATCTCCCATAGACATTAATGTATAAATGATGGAAGGCTGAGTTATAGGGATCTAATTTAGGATTCTTACCTTTGTCTGCTACATTCAGATGTATTTTTTTTTACATTTTAAGTCATTTAGCTGACGCTCTTATCCAGAGCGACTTACAAATTGGAAAGTTCATACATATTCATCCTGGTCCCCCCGTGGGGAATGAACCCACAACCCTGGCGTTGCAAGCSCCATGCTCTACCAACTGAGCCACACGGGACCACAGTAATGTATATTACTGGTCTTGGTTCTAGTTTTGCTTGTCTAGACTTGAGATTACTTTCTGGCTATGTTTAACCGGCATGGTTTGAACCCGGGTCACCTGCAACATCTTGTTAATTTGTGGTGTTGCATTTGGAATACATTTATTGGGGGCTCTAATGTTTTATTACCTGCGACCAGAGGGGAGGGGCTGTAATTCAGGGTGGAGTGGACAGGAAGAGTTCGATGTGATTTTATTCACCTTCTTCAGGGCTCTGCACAGATAGACAAATGGCAGTTCTACTTGTTGCTGCCCTATAATTTATCTGCAAGACTTGACAATTTTACTCTTTTTTCTGGGCGACCTTGGCATTTCCAAACCAGCAAGTCAGGCAGTAGGATAGGCTACGCTGTCTGGCTAATTATATAGCAGTCTTTTTTATTTCACCTGTATATACGTTAATAGCGGTCTGGCTAATTATATAGCGGTCTGGATAATTATATAGCGGTCTGGATAATTTTATAGCAGTCTGGTTAATTATATAGCAGTCTGGTTAATTATATAGCGGTCTGGATAATTATATAGCAGTCTGGTTAATTATATAGCAGTCTGGTTAATTATATAGCGGTCTAGCTAATTATATAGCGGTCTGGATAATTATGTAGGAGTCTGGTTAATTATATAGCAGTCTGGTTAATTATATAGCGGTCTGGTTAATTATATAGCGGTCTGGATAATTATATAGCAGTCTGGTTAATTATNGTCTGGTTAATTATATAGCAGTCTGGTTAATTATATAGCGGTCTGGTTAATTATATAGCGGTCTGGCTAATTATATAGCGGTCTGGTTAATTATATAGCGGTCTGGCTAATTATATAGCGGTCTGGTTAATTATAACCCAATAACGAGAGAAAACATGTCATTGCCGTGATTCTGACCACGTTACTTGTGTGTGTGTGTCAGACTGCATTGTTGGCTACACAGAAGGATTAATCTAATGAACAGAGAGGGAAAAACAAGCATTAAACCTTCCTATTGGGTTTAAAAAGCACTAACAGTGCTCTGTGAAGAGAGGGCAGAGGCAAACAAGGAGAGGAGGAAGGACGGAATGGAAGTTGTTTTTAAGGTTTTTAATGCCATTCATCTCTGACAGTAAAGTTTGGCTTTAATTCAGGCCAGAGATGTTGTAAAATAGCCGTAGGTGTTGGAGGTCCAAGTATTTTTTTCTTAGTTCTGTCACGATCGTTGGTAGAAACGGACCAAGGCGCAGCGTGATTACAGTTCCACATAATTTATTAATAGTGAAACTTAACAAAAACAATAAACAATAAATGAACAACGAACCGTGACTACAGAGGCGCTACTTACACTTACTCAAAATACAAAATTCAATATCCCACAAAACACAGGTGGAAAAAAGGCTACCTAAATATGATCCCCAATTAGAGACAACGATTACCAGCTGCCTCTAATTGGGAACCATATCAAGCACACCAACATAGAAATATGAAAACTAGAACGCCACATAGAAACAATAAACTAGAACACCAAATAGAAATAATAGACTGAACACCCCAGTCACACCCTGACCTACTATACCATAGAGAAACAATGGCTCTCTATGGTCAGGGCGTGACAGTTCCGCCGTAAGAGTGCAAGATGGGTAGATGTTGCATTTAGGCACAGATCTAAGATAACCCTAGACAATTTCATACCTCAACCATTATGATACACTAGGATAAGGCACAAATGACCATAGGTTAGTGTCTCATCTTGTTCCGGGAAGCCAAATCTCTTGGATCACCTTACACTCCCAAAATCCTAACCTTAAACAATACGGAGACCTTAGGTCAGTGTCTAGGGACATCTTCATCCTCCTCCGGTTAAGCTTTGCTGGACTAAGTGTCCATTTCATGACTGGGCCCTGACCCTTCTAGCTGACTTTAATACTTTATAACTACCATAAACGTGGACACTCCTCAAGCAAATCACTTTGGCGTGGCGGCCAGATATTCAATCTGAAATATGGCTTGGGGTTTTCTTGGCAGATGTCTATAATAACTGAAGTTAATTGGTTGGAATGGTGCAATTCCTGCAGCTAACACTTCAATCACTCTCTTCCAGAGACCTGCATTGTTGATGTTAAAGTCACATTTTGTGTGTGTGTTTATTTGTGTGCACAGCACTGAGTAATACCGTTGTCATTCGAGCCAGAAAACTACACCAATGTGTTGCTTTGTAGGGTTTAACTAGGGTTAACGGTAGTGCAGTTGGTTTTCGCTGTGTTCATCATCATTCTAAACATGCCAATGTAAACATGAGGAACACGCAACTTGGTAATAACTCTGCTATCAGATAATTGTGGGAGTGACAGAGCTAAAACAAGCCTACAGACACTAAAACCGTCACTAATGCTAAATCCACTGGTACTAATACATTATCTTTAATAATGACACAAAGCGGCAAGCCAGAGGACTTGGGCCGACAGCTCCACGCCCTCACCCTCAACCACCCTCAACCAGACGCACAAATCCTTTCTTCATTGAGAGCCGCACTGAGAAATCCAGTTAATTTTGGAATGGAAGAAAGGAGAGGGTGGAGGAGGAGTGTGACAGGCACTAGTGGTGATTCACTGAGCTTTGGTACTGAGATTGACAGCTGGTTAGACTGAGAGAGCTGTTTTTGGTGTGTGTGTGTGTGTGTTGTGTGTGTGTGTGGTTGTGGGTGTGTGTGTGTGTGTGATGTGTGTGTGTGTGTGTGTGTGTGTGTGTGTGTGTGTGTGTGTGTTTGTGTGTGTGTGTGTGCCTCTGCTAATGAACACAATGAGACAAGAACAGCATCAAAAACAGCATTGAGTGTTCAGGCCAAAATCGCCATTAGAGTCCTATTCACCTATACAGTACATTTCCTCAAGCCCTGTGGGTGTGTATGGTGGTGTGTGTGTGTGTGTGTGTTGGGTGTGGGTGTTTTTGAAACTCCACTCCAGTAAAAGAGACAGGGATTAGCCAGAGGTTATAAGCCTGTTGTAGGAGTACAGCTCTTTTTAGCTAAAGATCTAAAAGACAAGAACTATAGAGGATTCAGACACTATTTCTTCCACACTACCACGTCTGCTGTGCTCTCCCTGTTTCTCTGTCTTTTACAATGACTTCTACCCATGCCCCTGGTAATATGTGACAAGCGTCAAAGCAGATTTAAATAATCTGTATTTAGCTCACTCTCTCTCACACACACACACACACACACACACACACACACACACACACACACACACAACACCACACACACACACACAACACACACACACACAACACACCGCACACACACACACAGCACACACACACACACACACAAACTTTGGTGGCAGCCCTGTAATATTTAACCCTGTTTGGTTCTCACACCAATCAATCAGGGGTTATACATTAGGCTGAACCCACGAGTGTTAGTGTGTGTTGTGTGTGTGTGTTTGCCTCTTCCACCACATTCATTAAAGCTGTTAAACAGGGCCAAAGCGTACATCAACACCCATAATTACCATGATGAAAAAAGCTTGTGTGTTACTCATGTTTACAGATGCATGTTTAGATGGGTGATGAACACAGGTAAAAACAAAAACTGCCAACTGTAACCTCCAATATACTGTAATCCTATGAGTTTACCAACATTGGCAAAGTTCGTCTGTCTGGAATAACAAAGGTAGTACTCAGTGCTCTGCCACCAGACACATACTGTAGTCACGCACAGCACACACCGACACACACACACACACACGACACACACACACACACACACACACACACACACACCACAACACACACACCACACAACACACACACACACACACACAACGCACACACACACACTACACACAGGTATCGTGGAAGAGAGTGATTGAAGTGTAGCTGCAGATTGCACATTCCAACCAATTAACTTCAGTTATTATAGACATCTGCCAAAGAAAACCCCAAGCGCATATTTCAGATTGAATATCTGGCCGCCACGCCAAAGTGATTGCTTGAGGAGTGTCCACGTTTATGGTAGTTAAAAGGTATTAAAGTCAGCTAGAAGGGTCAGGGCCCAGTCATGAAATGGACACTAGTCCCAGCAAAGCTTAACCGGAGGAGGATGAAGATGTTCCTAGACACTGACTAAGGTCTCCGTATTGTTTAAGGTTAGGATTTTGGGATGGTAAGTGATCCAAGAGATTTTGGCTTCCCGCGAACAAGATGAGACACTAACCTATGGTCATTTGGTGCCTTATCCTAGTGATCATAATGGTTGAGTATTGAAATTGTCTAGGGTTATCTTAGATCTGTGCCTAAATGCAACATCTAACCCATCTTGCACTCTTACGGCGGAACTGTCACGCCCTGACCATAGAGAGCCATTGTTTCTCTATGGTATAGTAGGTCAGGGTGTGACTGGGGTGTTCAGTCTATTATTTTATTTGGTGTTCTAGTTTATTGTTTCTATGTGGGTTCTAGTTTTCATATTTCTATGTTGTGTGCTTGATACTGGTTCCCAATTAGAGGCAGCTGGTAATCGTTGTCTCTAATTGGGGATCATATTTAGGTAGCCTTTTTTTCCACCTGTGTTTTTGTGGATTTGGAAATTTTGTATTTTGAGTAAGTGTAAGTAGCGCCCTGTAGTCACGGTTTCGTTGTTCATTTATGTTTATTGTTTTTTGTTAAGTTTCACTATTAATAAATTATGTGGAACTGTAATACGCTGCGCCTTGGCCGTTTTCTACCATCAACGATCGTGACAGAACTAAGAAAAAATACTTGGACCTCAACCACCTACGGCTATTTTACAACATCTCTGGCCTGAATTAAAGCCAAACTTACTGTCAGAGATGAATGGCATTAAAAACCTTAAAAACAACATTCCACTCCTGCCTTCCGTCCTCTCCTTTTTGGCCTCTGCCTCTCTTCACAGAGCGCGTTAGTGCTTTTTTTAAACCCAAGGGAAGGTTTAATTGCTTGTTTCCCTCTCTGTTCATTAAGATTAATCCTTCTGTGTAGCCAACAATCAGTCTGACACACACAACAAGTAAAACGTGGTCAGAATCACGGCAATGACATGTTTTCTCTCGTTATGGGTTATAATTAACCAGACCGCTATATAATTAGCCAGACGCTATATAATTAACCAGACCGCTATTAATTAACCAGACTGCTATATTAATTAAACCAGACTGCCTATATAATTATACCATGACCTCTTCACCTTATAATTAACCAGACCTGCTATATAATTAACCAGATCTCAATTAACAGGACTCTAACTTATCCAGACGCTATATAATTTAGCTAGACGTAAATAATTAACCAGACTGCTATATAATTAACCAGACTGCTATATAATTATCCAGACCCGCTAATAATTTA
>NC_036870.1:23796018-23826025 GCF_002910315.2 Salvelinus sp. IW2-2015
AGAGAGAGAGAGAGAGAGAGGCTTTAATATCACAGCTGTTATGCCACCTTATTCCGCTGCCAAAATAAATTACATTACTTTTGGTTTGGTAAGGAGGTGACTGAGGGAGCAATTTCCATGCTAAAATCAGACTTGACGTATTGATTTTACATTTTTGTGCAGGGACAAAAGGGACAAATCCTAACTTGGGATACATGGACACAACTTGAACTTGCACTCCCATTGACATCATTGGATGATTGATGCTGTTTTGCTCTATTATAGCCCTCCGTTGGCTGGAGGTATTAGATAGAACTAGCCATCGTGTCTCCGTAAGTGGACTTATTCCATCATGTAGTAAATGCTAACAAAAGGATAATCAAGACAGGTTCATGACTCCCTAAAGAGTGAAGAAAGAAAAAGGTCTTTCTTCGGACAACTTGTTCTTTCTCACCTTTAAGTTAAATTCAAATCAAATTGTATTTGTCACATGCACCGAATATAATTATTATCCCTTTCCCAAAAATGCAGAGTTAAAAAGTAACAAATTAAAATAACAATAACGAGACTATATACAAGGAGTACCGGTACCGAGTCAATGTGCAGGGTATGAGATAGTTGAGTTTTTATTTAACCTTTATTTAACCAGGTAGGCCAGTTGAGAACTAGTTCTCATTTACAACTGCGACCTGGCCAAGATAAAGCAAAGCAGTGCAAGAAAAACAACAACAGAGTKACAAATAAACTATCAAGGCACAAGGCGAGACCCAAATGCAGACACAGGAGGCAGATGGAGTCTTACAATGTTTATTAATCCAAAGGGATAGGCAAGAGAATGGTCGTGGACAGGCAAACAGGTCAAAACCAGATTGGAGACCAGGAGGTACAGAGTGGCAGACAGGCTCATGGTCCTGGCAGGCAGAATGGTCAGGCAGGCGGGTACAAAGTCCAGAAACAGGCAAGGGTCAAAATCGGGAGGACTAGAAAAAGGATAATGCAAAAAGCAGGAGAACGGGAAAAACGCTGGTTGACTTGAAAACATACAAGACGAACTAGCACAGAGAGACAGGAAACACAGGAATAAAGACACTGGGGAAAATAAGCGACACCTGGAGGGGGTGGAGACAATCACAAGGACAGGTGAAACAGATCAGGTTGTGACATAAAGAAACATACAGTCAATAACACAACAGGTAATTAAGGTGATATGTACATGTAGGTAGGTAGGGGTAAAAGTGAGGCAATCCGGATAGATAATAAACAGAGTAGCAACAGCGTATGTGAAGTGTGTGTGTGTGTGTGTGTGTGTGTGTGTGTGTGTGTTGTGTGTGTGTGTGTGTGTGTGTGTGTGTGTGTGTGTGTGTCGTGTGTTTTTATTGAGCATGGTCTTATTTCTATTACAGCCTATTGGATGACTGTTATTCATATTCCATTCACCCATTTAAATGTAGCATTGAAAGGTTTAGGCTACTACATGATACTTTGAGTTTGCTACAACCTAGCCTATGAATGAAAGTTTACAATGTAGGTGCACAGGTTCAGAGAAATGTTTTTCTAATCAAGGTGACAGACAGTGACACATTCAATACGCCCTTGCATACTCTTGCCTGTATCTAGCTGATCTAGGGTGTAATCATTAGTCCAACAGTTGAAAACGAGTTTCTATTTCTTATGTTTAAGAAAAGTTTTTCTACAGAATCGGCAGAAGGAATACAGCCCTGATCATACACAAACACACTTCACTTTCATAACAGCCACATACAAACAGCATGATCATTTTGCCCGTTGTAATTCCTTCTCGTGTCTACGCTCTCTCCTCTCTCACCTTTCATCTTCGCTTGTGGACATCAGCTGCCTGTGACCAGGCGAGAAAACGAATTAGCATAATAAAACAATCACCATACAAATGTGTCAGTTTAAGCTAGAGACTTCTGTTTTTTGCATTGGATGCATCTCAATCTACTGCATCCACTGATGTCCCACTTCCACATCTGCGATGAAAGGTAACAGAGCTAGAGCAGTGTTTGTCAGACCATGAGAAATCGGTCTTCTCACAAAATGGTATGTAGCATCCGAACAGTTTGACCTACAAACTATTATGACGCCTCTATGTAAAGATGATACTCAAACGGACACAATGGTTTTCTCTACGACCCCCCGCAAGCGTCTTGGGACTTGTCTGAAGTTAGTACAACTCTATCTCTCTTTCTCTCTCCCTCTATCTCTTCTCCTTCATTTTTGGAGAAATGTATTATTTCAAAACTGTTCAACTATTGTCTTTCTCTCTCTGTGAGTCAACAACTCACCACATTTTATGCACTGCGGTGCTAGCTAGCCGTAGCTTATGCCTTCACTACAGTACTGGATTCATACTGTGATCCTTTGAGTAGGTGGACAAAATGTCAGTTCATGATGCAAGAGCTCTGATAGGTTGGAGGACGTCCTCCGGAAGTTGACATAATTACTGTGTAAGTCTATGGAAGTGGGTGAGAACCATGAGACTCCTAGGTTTTGTATTGAAGTCAGTGTACACAGAGGAGGATGTAAAACTAGCTTACAAAATGCTGTTGAGACTACTGTAGACCTTAATTGTGAAACAGTGTGTTTTAATCAATTATCTGTGAATATATTTAGTATAGTTGTATCTAAAATCATCTAAAATATAAACTTTCACTCTTAAAATGTGTATGAAATTCCCTGAGGAGGATGGTCCTCCCCTTCCTCCTCTGAGGAGCCTCCACTGCTGTGTTGGAGTGTCAGTGTAGTATGTGTGAGTGTGTGGGTAGAGTCCTGTGCATTGAGCCGGTGCAAGAGAGTCAGTGCAAATTAAAAGCGGGTCAATGCAAATAGTCAGGATAGCCATTTGATTAACTCTTCAGCAGAATTATGGCTTGGGGGTAGAAGCTGTTCAGGAGCCTTTTGGTCACAGATGTGGCACTCTGGTACCGTGCAGTAGGAGAGAGAACGGTCTATGATTTGGGTGGCTGGAGTCTTTGACAATTTTTAGGGCCTTCAGAGCTGGTGTAGTACGATTTGATCTTAGTCCTGCATTGAAGCTTTGCCTGTTTGATGGTTCATCGGATGTCTCTGTATTAGTGTCCCGGTCCTCGAAAGCAGCATCTGTAGCCTTTAGCTCTGTAATCCATGGCTTCTGGTTGGGATATGTACGTACGGTCACAGTGGGGACGACATCGTTGATGCAGTACAGCATTCACGTGTTGTTGACAAAACTTATTTTACTAGCCTGAGTTACAATACTCTACTCTGCCATAAATTTTTCACATCGTGAATGTTTCAAAAAATCTAATTAATTGTGTGTTTGGTGTAGGCTTAACTTCTCTTGGGTAGGGGGCAGCATTCWGAATTTTTGATGAAAAGCATGCCCAAATTAAACTGCCAGCTACTCATCCCCAGAAGATAAGATATGCATTTTATTACTAGATTTGGATAGAAAACACTCTGAAGTTTCTAAAACTGTTTGAATCATGTCTGTGAGTATTACAGAACTTATTTAGCAGGCAAAACCCCGAGGACAAACCATTCAGATTTTCTTTTTTTTTGAGGTCACTGTCTTTTCAATGAGTTTCATTGGGAAACCATGTTTCTAAGGGACCTTCTTGCAGTTCCTACCGCTTCCACTGGATGTCAACAGTCTTTAGAAATAGGTTGAAGTTATTCCTTTGTGTAATGAAGAAGTACGTCCATCTTGAAGGAGGGTCACTYGAAGTGTCCTGTTTGTTAGAAGCGGGTGACCAGAAAGCTAGCTACAGTTGGTTTTAATCCTGTATTGAACACAGATCATCCCGTCTTCAATTTTATCGATTATTCACGTAAAAAAATACCTAAAGTTGTATTACAAAAGTAGTTTAAAACTTTGCCCAAAAATTTACAGGTAACCTTTGAGATATTTTGTAGTCACGTTTCACAATTTGGAACCAGTGTTTTTCTGGATCAAACGCGCCAAATAAATAAACATTTTGGATATATATTGACGGAATTAATCGAACAAAAGGACCATTTGTGATGTTTATGGGACATATCGGAGTGCCAACAACAGAAGCTCGTCAAAGGTGAGGCATGCATTATATTTTTATTTCTGCGTTATGTGTCGCGCCTGCAGGTTTGAAATATGCTTCTCTCTCTTTGTTTACAATGGTGCTATACGCAGATAATAGCATCGTTTGCTTTCGCCGAAAAGCCCATTTGAATTCTGACATGTTGGCTGGATTCACAACCAGGGTAGCTTTAATTTGGTATCTTTCATGTGTGATTTAATGAAAGTTAGATTTTTATAGTAATTTTTATAGTAATTAATTTGAATTTGGCGCTCTGCATATTCTCTGGCTTTTTGCCAAGTGAGACAGTAGCGTCCCGCCTAAACTCAGATTTTTGGATATAAATATGAACTTTACCGAACAAAACATACATGTATTGTGTAACATGAAGTCCTATGAGTGTCATCTGATGAAGATCATCAMAGGTTAGTGAATAATTTTATCTCTATTTCTGCTTTTTGTTACTCCTCTCTTTGGCTGGAAAATGGCTGTCTTTTTCTGTGACTTGGCTCTAACCTAACATAATCGTTTGGTGTGCTTTCGTCGTAAAACCTTTTTGAAATCGTACACTTTGGCTGGATTTACAACAAGTGTATCTTTAAAACGGTGTAAAATACTTGTATGTTTGAGGAATTAATATTATGGGATTTCTGTTGTTTTGAATTTGGCGCCATGCAGTTTCACTGGCTGTTGACGAGGTGGGACGCTACCGTCCCACATACCCTAGTGAGGTTAACTTGGCCTGACATTTTTGATAGCAATGTAATTCTCTCTCGGACAAGTTGAGGATTCTTTGTCAAGAAGAGCGACACAGAAGCCCAGCTAGCTTCGCTAGCCTGTAGCCTGAAATGGAGAATGCTAACAAACGTTTTTTGAAAGCTGCAGTAGCTGTGGTAATTTTGCTTTATTCCGGGAGAATGTGGCTACTCTTAGCAAACAAGTAGAGAACTTACACAAACTACTGGGGAATCCACGCCTGCCTACTTTTCCTTTCTCTTCTACACCAGTAGCTGGACTGCGTTCGGGCCTGGTGGAAGTGACACAGCCGTTTCGGCTCTCCACAGCCGACTGGCTTGTACTCTGCAGGGATCCCTTTGCGGAAGAACGGCCGGACCGCGTTAGCCATTGCACCAGCTCTAGTCATCGGCAGCTCTATGGTAAGAAACATCTCGGGTTCCCAGGGCAAAAACSCTTTGCTATCCTGGAGCATGAGTACAGGACATTACAAGGCTTCTTCCGACCGTTCTACAACAGCTGCTAGGAGCTGACACTGTCGTAGTGGGGTCAAACATCATTAGGAGGGATGGCTCATAACAACTGAAAATAGATTTTAAAGAACTGATTCTAGCTCTGAAAGACTCCAAAAAGCAGCCAATTATTGCAGGTCCTACAGTAAGATACTCTAGATAGATACTCTACAGGAATGACAGCGTCCATCCAAATCATCTTGGCTCCTGGACTCTGTCCATGCTTTTCCAGGCTGTGTTGAGACAATGGCTTATCAATGACCCAAGCCCACCTCAAATAATCCCTACACTTGTGTCGCTGAGTTGTCATAATGCTTCAGCAAATGGACATTATCCCAGGTGGCGTTGGCAGTCAAAATGTAGGTAATCTAAGTTATGTCCCTCTAACTCCCCTGAATGCCTCTGTCAATCCTACAGCTATTGTATACAATAATCATGTGCCTATGAACCAGAGTGATACTGTTAGCACTGAGGCGGGGTGCCCTAGTAGGAATTCCACTGTGTGCAGCTCACCCTGCACTATCAGCTTAAACATAAATAACATTGTCATGTCTGATGAGCTTCTGAGTCAAGCAATGAAAACAATCAAGTAAAAATTTTGGAAATAGCCCACATCAACATACAGTACCAGTCAAAAGTTTGGACACAGCTTCTCATTCACTGTTTTTTTCTTTATTTTTACTATTTTCTACATTGAAGACTAATAGTGAAGACATCAAAACTATGGAATCATGTAGTAACTAAAAAAGTGTTAAACAGATACATTTTATATTTGAGATTCTTCAAAGTAGCCAACCTTTGCGTTGATGACAGCTTTTCACACTCTTGGCATTCTCTCAGCCAGCTTCACCTGGAATGCTTTTGAAACAGTAATGAAGGAGTTCCCACATATGCTGAGCACTTGTTGGCTGCTATTCTTTCACTCTGAGGTCCAACTCATCCCAAACCATCTCAATTGGGTTGAGGTCGGGGGATTGTGTAGGCCAGGTCATCTGCAACACGCTATCACTCACACCTATCCATCACACCTCCTCCTCCATGATTCATGGTGGGAATCACACATGCGGCGATCATCCGTTCACCTACTCTGCGTCTCACAAAGAGATGACAGCTGGAACCAAAAATCTGGTAAATAGTATGGTCTACACCTTATCATGAGGTATTCTAACTCAGGCAAGCAGAACCTAGATATTAGAGATCGTGCACCAGCTGTTGTTAACAAAGAAACACTCCACCCCCATTGAATATGCCCAACGCTGCCGTTCTGTCCTGCCAATGTAACATGCACACCGTGCCTGGTCCGGGATGGGCAGTATGTAATTTGCCTCCGACTCATTGAAGTACAAATCCTTAACCAAATCGAGGTTAGTCTTTTGATGTTCTGATGTCCAGAAGCTTTTTTCGGTCATAGGAAATGATGTCGGAAACTTTATGTACAAAACAAATTAAGATCAGCAACAACAACAAAATGAAAACACAATTGGTCAGGAACCCGTAAAACGGCTGCTTTTCCCTCCAGTGCAGTTGGTATTCTGCTAGCACTTATGTTCACCTCCACTCT
The DNA here is from genome assembly GCF_002910315.2 of Salvelinus sp. IW2-2015. Lineage (NCBI taxonomy): Eukaryota > Metazoa > Chordata > Actinopteri > Salmoniformes > Salmonidae > Salvelinus > Salvelinus sp. IW2-2015. The sequence goes on from NC_036870.1 coordinate 23,802,861, forward strand.
ACCATGAAATGAAACGTGCCAGTCTTCTGTGGACAGAAATATGTGTACAGTATGTTCATAGAGTACCTGGCGTGAATAGCTCTGAACTATTTTCACCATCTCTATTTAGACCTACATTATGTCCCAAAAGGCACCCTATTCCCTATAAAGTTCACTACTTTTGAACAGAGCCCTGTGGACCCTGGTCAAAAGTAGTGCACTATATAGGTAATAGGGTTTAGTTTGGGACTCGGACCTACAGCATCCGTCATATTGCCTACACTTTAGCACCAATGACAACAGACGTGATCTCATCCAATTAACTGTGTTCACGCCAAACATACTAAAGGTCAGCCACTTCCACTGTAATTCACATGTGCACTTAGCCCTGCGACACACATGCCTGATCACACCTGCCACACACCTCTACCACTCCCACTCTCTTCTGTACTGTGTCCAATATGACTGTGTAATTGCCATGGCAATCTGGCTCGGGCTATCTGCAGGATATATGGACCATTTAGAATCCCATTACACAAATGGCCATGTCCAATGACTAGCGAAACCATTGTGACCGTTCCATTCTCGTCCTATGATGGTGACCACATTTAGCAGATCCAGAGGACCCCATCAATGGAGCGTTCGATCAACAATGTGTGGAAGGTTGACTTCGGTATTAAAGGCTAAAGCGACAATCTCAAATCGACCCCTAGGGCCCCAAGCACGTGTGTAGATCAGAGAAGAATGCTTACACTTTTCAAATTCTATCAGATCTGCTAGTATTGAAGGGGTAGAAGCTATGGGAGTTGATATGAAATAGAAGCAGCCTATCCTTTGTGTTTGTCTGACTGCTTTGTCTGACTGCTCTGACTGTTTTGTGTTTGTCTGACTGCTTTGTCTGACTGCTCTGACTGTTTTGTGTTTGTCTGACTGCTCTGACTGTTTGTCTGACTGCTCTGACTGTTTTGTGTTTGTCTGACTGCTCTGACTGTTTTGTGTTTGTCTGAAGCTGATACAGTTTGACAAAACATGGCTCAGCTGTTAAAGCCAACCTTTTGCCTTTTATCCTTTGGACTGTTGTTGGTAGAACTAGATCTTTTAGAAACAGGTTAAGCCACCAGCTAACCGTTAGCACCCAATTTAATTTACATTGAGAAGTATAATCCTCAGACGCTCTGTATCAATGTCAGCTACGGGCTGTCCTGATTGTATAAACAGAGGTGACGGTGAGATGGAGAGAAAGAAAGGAGGCATGAGAGGGACATGTTTGATCAGCCCCTGAAGTGAGGGATCTGCCTCTAATCTCCTCCAACTAATCCCCCTCTTCCAGGAAGGTTGGTCTGCCTCGAGCCAAGAGTACGCACAGTCCTGTCTGCTAAACCAACAGTCACATCACCCCATGGCTGAGSGTGCATCCCAAATGGCACCCTATTCTCTATTACAGTGCACTACTTTTGACCAGATCCCATAGGTAATAAGGTCCAGTTTGACTGGCTATCTCATATGAGTGTGCATTGTGACATGACTTGCTGGAAATAAGCATTAGAGCTTAGAGTTTTTTATGTCAAAGACTTGATGTCAACACACAACATTATTGTATTCATTTTATCAAATAAAAAAATGTAATCAAAACTTTCCACAATTAATATAGAATTAATCTGCTTTTCCTAGAGCAGTATTATTCAATATTTCACCCTTTGCAGTCGGCCGCCACCTGTGTCTCATTATAGATTCATATCATGAAGGTATTTTATGACATGCCATCCTCATCCACACAGACCTAACAAACAATGCTAGTCTATTTGTCATTCCTCAACGGTCTTGGCACTTTAAATTATGGCACGTTGCCTTAGCTCCAATAGCGGCATCTCATCTGCCGGTATCTATTATAGGCTAACATGCCTAAACACATCCCAAGGCCCGCACATCAATTTAGACAGATAGATATCCGGGCGCTAGGCTAACACGCTTGGACGCTAGCAAACAGAACGCTGGACAGCTCCTGTCACAAAGGACCTCTCAGCTGAATTATGCATACGTGACCTCTATCCACGAATATCAATTTGCAATCCATATGCAATAAAAACTCATTATCACGTTATATGTTCCGTTATGGAAATTAATTCCGGAAGACACATTTTTGATCTGCCACGAAGTGATATCATTCCAGCTCAGTAGTGCGGAAAAAGGTTATTTAACGGCAGAAATTGGATACACATGGAGAGAGGAAGAGGTAGATAGGGAGAGGTGGAGAGGTAGAGAGAAATGGTAACAGAGAGAGAGAGAGAGAGGGAGACAGAGAGGGAGAAGGAGAGGGAGACAGAACGAGCCACAAGAAATACTTGGAACAGAGAATCAAATTGAATATTCACTCGGTCACTCAGTTTCCATGGCATTGCCTATTCACCTAATGGAGCGGATTCATTTAGAGCTTTGACTCGTGCATTCGTCTCACGTCTCTAAGGCCCTGCATCTCTCTCCTTGAGCTGTCTCAACATCTGGAAGATTAATTATGGGCCTGTTTATTGTAAATTGACTATTTTACCTAGTTTAGGAGCCAGTAAAACACCACAAGACTGATACTTCCAGGCAATCGCAGCTGGCAGAAGGGTGTTGATATACCAGCCATCATATGTTTGTATGTGTGTTTGCGTGTGTGTGCGAGTGTGTGCGTGCATATGATTGTGTGTTTCAACAGAATATTTTTACTGTCAAAATATAGCTGAATGTTATTGATACTAATGTTATTTCGGCAATCCCTTAGCTTTCTTGTCAGGTCACACCGCCGCAAACTTCAAAGGGAATTAAAGTTGTGCTTTAGTCTCTATCGTTCATGTTCCTATTCTCCTGTCATTTTACAGAAACAGATAGTCAGACAGTCTGAGCAGCAGTTCAATCTATATGATAAAATAGACTTGGAGCAGGCTCATCGACAATCTATATATTCCCTTTTTAGACGATATTGCTTTGCTTTAAAATCAGACACACACATTCAACGGTCTGTGGTCCTAGACACAGGCACACACACACCCTCACACATACTTCCTCCTTCTCTATTGTCTAATCTAATTAAGCAATAATGCACAATGAGGTGTGGTATATGGCCAATATCCCACGGCTAAGGGCTGTTCTTAGCACGACGCAACACGGAGTGCCTGGATTCAGCCCTTAGCCGTGGTATATTAGTCATATACCGCAAACCTCCGAGGTGCCTTATTGCTATTATAAGCTGGTTACCAATGTAATTAGAGCAGTAAACATACATGTTTTGTCATACCCMTGGTATACAGTCTGATATAACACAGATGTCAGCCAATCAGCATTCAGTGCTCTAACCACCCAGTTTCTAATCTCACATATTCCCCTGACATCACACATGAATATCTGACGGCTGCCATATATTGATTGCAGCAGTGATCCCTGAACATTTGCATGGTTTGAGCCTGGAGGCCAACTAAGAGCTACTGGAGACATTGGGCGTCTGCAATTTTCAAAGACGGAGAACATAAGTATTGATCTGCTCTTCTTATGCCTTCTATCTGAAAGTAGTTTAATTCCTCTACAGGATTTAGAAACTGTGAAGATGAGAGGGAGACTAGAGGTGGCTATTACAAAATGCTTTTTGTGATGCGTGACAGATTGATTAATATGTGTGTGTTTGTGTGTGTGTGTGTGTGTGTGTATGTGTGATGGATGTCCTGTTTCCACTTCAATGACTATGTGACAACAGACATTGTGGACTAATAGCTGTTTTGAGTAGACAAGTTATACTGGAGCTATCTGTTTTTTGAAGTCTCAAAGTTACTTTTCTCAAGTTCTATCATGACTCACTTCTGTTGTAATTGGAAGAGTGACATGCAGCCTATTATCTCGCTTTGTCAGAGCAGACTCAGTCAATCAATGGTCTACTCTGATCTTAATCAATGGAGCAGTCTATGGGGTGGCTAGATGATCCAGAGTTTAGCTAATACTCTTCATATATATTGACTTTGGACTTGTATCTCTATTGGGTTGTGCATGTGTTTGTGTCTCAGGGTCTGTGGTTTTCAGATGCTGTGTAATGCTAGATTCTCTGTTTATTTATCCCTCAAACTGCTTACAGAATCCATCCCTGTCACATTCTATTCTCACACAAAAATTTTTTATCCAAACTATATCCCACTGTTTTATCTTACATCCTCTTATGTTTATCCATCTACATCCTTATGTTTATCCATCTTACATCCTTATGTTTATCCATCTTACATCCTTATGGTTTATCCATCTTACATCCTTATGGTTTATCCATCTTACATCCTTATGTTTTTCCATCTTACATCCTTATGGTATCCATCTTACATCCTTATGGTTTATCCATCTTACATCCTTATGGTTTATCCATCTTACCCTTATGGTATCCATCTTACATCCTTATGGTTTATCCATCTTACATCCTTATGGTTTATCCACTTACATCCTTATGTTTATCCATCTTACATCCTTATGGTTTATCCATCTTACATCCTATGTTTATCCATCTTACATCCTTATGTTTATCCATCTTACATCCTTATGGTTTATCCATCTACATCCTTATGTTTATCCATCTTACATCCTTATGGTTTATCCATCTTACATCCTTATGGGTATCCATCTTACATCCTTATGGTTTATCCATCTTACATCCTTATGTTTATCCATCTTACATCCTTATTTTTATCCATCTTACATCCTTATGTTTATCCATCTTACATCCTTATGTTTATCCATCTACATCCTTATGTTTAATCCACTTACATCCTTATTTTTTTCCATGAGATGAGAATGATGTACATATTGTCAGACCAAATCATAACTTAGGCAGGATGGATAAAAATATCTCTCTTTTTATCCATTCTGCGTAAGTTATTATTTGGTCTGACAATATGTACATCCTCATCACAAACCCACCAGGGTTTAACCTCCTTCTCTCACTTTTCTTATTGTCCACCCATCCATCCATTCCCCCCTCTGCTCTTATGTGTCTGTGTTGAGGAATGTGAGAGGCAGATTGATTAATAAAGGAGAGGAAGTGTTTGGCAGTGTTTCCCTCTGCTCCACTCAGCTATGCCTGCCGCCGCACCTCACAACCTGCCCGTCAACTGACACCTCACTTTGTTCCAGCTAAACAGGCTGTGTGTCTCTGTGTGTGTGTGTGCTCTGTGTGTGTTGCGGTGTGCTCTGTGCCTGCGTGTTCTGTGCGTGCGTGTGTCTGTGCGTGCGTGTGTCTGTGCGTGCGTGTGTCTGTGTGCGTGCGTGTGTCTGTCTGTGCGTCTGTCTCGTCTTGCTTCTGTCTGTCTGTCTGTCTGTCTGTCTGTCTGTCTGTCTGTCTGTCTGTCTGTCCTGTCTGTCCTGTCTGGTCTGTCTGTCTGTCTGTCCTGTCTGTCCTGTCGTTGTCTGTCTGTCTGTCTGTCGTCTGTCTGTCTTGTCTGTCTGTCTGTCTGTCTGTCTGTTCTGTCTGTCTGTCTGTCTGTCTGTCCTGTCTGTCTGTCTTGTCTGTCTGTCTGTCTGCTCTGTCTGTCTGTCTGTCTGTCTGTCTGGTCCTGTCCTGTCTGTCTGTCTGTCTGTTGTGTGTGTGGTGGTGTGTCTGTCTGTCTGTGTGTCCTGTGTCCGTGTCTGTCTGTGTGCCTGTGTGTCTGTCTTGTCTGTCTGTCTGTCTGTGTGTGTGTCTGTCTGTGTGTTCTGTGGTTGTCTCGTTCTAAGTCTGTGTGTTGCCTCTGTGTGTCTGTCTGTCTGTGACAATAGTGTATAATTCAGTTTTGTTGTTAGTGAGGAGGTATGAGAGGGGGCATGGTGTCCAAGAGTTGGTGCACAGCTGTGGAAGGTCTCATCTCACTATTGCAGGGCTGGGGGGACATTTTGGCTGTTTTTACATGAGTGTGTCGATGTTTCTGTTTCTGTGGCCGGGCTTGGTCTGTGCCAGGCTTTAGCATTTTAAGAGCTGCCACGTCTGTTTTGCATCAAAGTGTCCCTGAGGTGGCAGGAGATAGATCTGATCTGTCTCTGTCACTGTGCCCAGCCCAGCATGGCACCCATGGTAAAAAGGGTTCAAAGGACTGATCGATGCTTAGTGGGCACAATGGGTATCGGACTGAGACACACTGACACAAAGGCCACTGGACAGACCAATGACTGTTAATGTGACAATTTTCAAGAAACAAGGCGTATGTCGTGGCTCACTTCTTCACATGAGAGCTGTTTGAACGTAAACTTTATTTTAAATCAAAATGCGGTTTTTGGCAGAAATGCCTTCTCGAACATGTGAACTTTCATGTGCCTTAAAAACAAACTTGTATGCCATCTGTTAAATACTAATAAAAAAAAAATATGTACGAGCCTAGTTGGTTTAGCCACAGAAAAAGTTAGCAACCTTACCGCTAGCCATGATTGGCTGAGATAATGAGTGGGCTGGACATGCCAAGATATGAGTTTGGAATGGTCTGCCATATAGCACGCTTCTGTCTATTTGAGCTGGTCAGTATGTCTAGGTAATATTGTCAAAAGCAGCTTTAAAAAAAATGTGTATCTCGTAGTAAAACTGCATAAGCCTAATGTCAAGTTAAAGTGCACTGTTAGCTAGGTTTGGACCAAGTTTTGAAATCAGTGGAATTCGAGTATGATGGAGAAATGGAGATGGAGAAAACACCTTACACCTTCAATCTAAGTTCAACCATGACATTCGAAAGGAGACTAGTCAATCCATGATGTATACGGGTAAAATAGTCAAGCTAGATACATTTTCAGATATTACACTTTTCTAATTTTGAAACAAAGCGTCAATACAGAACTAAGATTGAATCGTGCTACACCGGCTCCGATGCTCGTCGGATGTGTCAGGGCTTGCAAACCATTACAGACTACAAAGGGAAGCACAGCCGAGAGCTGCCCAGTGACGACTTAAATAACTTCTATGCTTGCTTCGAGGCAAGTAACACTGAAACATGCATGAGAGCATCAGCTGTTCCGGACGACTGTGTGATCACGCTCTCCGCAGCCAATGTAAGTAAGACCTTTAAACAGGTCAACATTCACAAGGCCGCTGGGCAAGACAGATTACGAGGACATGTACTCCAAGCATGAGCTGACCAACTGACAAGTGTCTTCACTGACATTTTCAACCTCTCCCTGTCTGAGTCTGTAATACCAACATGTTTCAAGCAGACCACCATAGTCCCTGTGCCCAAGAACACTAAGGTAACATGCCTTAAAGACTAGCAACCCGTAGCACTCACATCTGTAGCCATGAAATGCTTTGAAAGGCTGGTCATGGCTCACATCAACACCATTATACCAGAAACCCTAGACCCACTCCAATTTGTATACGGCTGCAATAGATCCACAGATGATGCAATCTCTATTGCACTCCACACTGCCCTTTCCCACCTGGACAAAAGGAACACCTATGTGAGACTACAGCTCAGCATTCAACACGATAGTGCCCTCAAATCTCATCACTAAGCTAAGGATCCTGGGACTAAACACGTCCCTCTGCAACTGGATCCTTGACTTCCTGATGGGCCGCCCCCAGGAATTAAGGGTTGGTAACAACACATCCGCCACGCTGATTCTCAACACGGGGGCCCCCCAAGGGTGCATGCTCAGTCCCCTCCTGTACTCCCTGTTCACTCATGACTGCATGGCCAGGCACGAAACCAACACCATCATTAAGTTTGCTGATGACACAACAGTGGTAGGCCTGATCACCGACAACGATGAGACAACCTATAGGGAAGAGGTCAGAGACCTGACCATGTGGTGCCAGGACAACAACCTCTCCCTCAACGTGATCAAGACAAAGGAGATGATTGTGGACTACAGGAAAAGGAGGACCGAGCACTCCCCCATTCTCATCGACGGGGCTGTAGTGGAGCAGGTTGAGCGCTTCAAGTTCCTTAGCGTCCACATCACCTACAAACTAACATGGTCCAGGCACACCAACACAGTCGTGAAGAGGGCACGACAAAACCTATTCCCCCTCAGGAGACTGAAAAGTTTTGGCATGGGTCCTCAGATCCTCAAAAGGTTTCACAGCTGCACCATCGAGAGCATCCTGACGGGTTGCATCACTGCCTGGTATGGCAACTGCACGGCCTCCGACCGCAAGGCACTGCAGAGTGTAGTGCGTCCGACCGCAAGGCACTGCAGAGTGTAGTGCGTACAGCCCAGTACATCACTGGGGCCAAGCTTCCTGTCATCCAGGACCTCTATACCAGACGGTGACAGAGGAAGGCCCTAAAAATKGTCAGAGACTCCATCCACCCTAGTCATAGACTGTTCTCTCTGCTACCGCACATCAAGCAGTACCGGAGCGCCATGTCTATGTCCAAGAGGCTTCTAAACAGCTTCTACCCCCAAGCCATAAGACTCGTAAACAGCTAATCAAATGGCTACCCAGACTATTTGCATTGCCCTGCTGCTACTCTCTGTTATTATCTATGCATAGCCGCTTTAATAACCCTACCTACATGTACATAAATACCTCAATTACCTCGACACCGGTGCCCCTGCAAATTGACACATTGACTCTTTACCGGTACCCACTGCATATTGCCCGCTATTATTACTTACTGCTGTACTTTAACCTTTCATTGCTACCCATCCCGGATCCGGGAGCATCCTCATCAAAAAAGCTGACTAGCATAGCCTAGCCTAACGCGACAGGGATATCATATAATATAATTTTAATGAAATCACAAGTCCAATACAGCAAATGAAAGATAAACATCATGTGAATCCAGCCATCATTTCCGATATTTTTTATGTTTTACAGCAAAAACACAATATGTATTTCTATTAGCTAACCACAATAGCAAAAGACTCAACCTTATATTTTCACCATTTTTTTACCGCATAGGTAGCTATCACAAAACCGACCAAATAGAGATATAATTAGTCACTAACCAAGAAACAACGTCATCAGATGACAGTCTTATAACATGTTATACAATAAATGTATGTTTTGTTCGAAAATGTGCATATTTGAGGTATAAATCAGAGTTTTACATTGCAGCTACCATCAAAAATATCACCAAAGCAGCCAGAATAATTACAGAGAACAACGTAAAATACCTAAATACTCATCATAAAACATTTATGAAAAATACATGGTGTACAGCAAATGTCTGTGATAAAGAGATGCTTTTAATGACACCACAGTCCACTAATCAAGAAGGACCTAGCTAAWTTGCAGCTGGCCCATAACAGAGAGACATGTTTAGCTCTTCATTGTAGTCAGAGGGCTAATATCAATACTATGCATGCAAGTCTCTCTTGGCCAAGAATTAAGGAAAGACTGACTGCAGACTTCTTATTTTTTTAAGAAACACTAATGTGTTGGAAATTCCAAATTGTTTGCATAGTCAACTTACCTACAGCACTGACACACACACTTACCCCACCAGACATGCCACCAGGGGTCTTTTCACAGTTCCCAGGTCCAACACATATTCAAGGAAATGCACAGTATTATACAGAGACATGATTGCATGGAACTCCCTTCCATCTCATTCARTGCAAGTGAACAGGAAACCTGGTTTCAAAAAACAAATAAAGCAACATATCCCGGCACAACGCATCTCCCCCATGTGACCTACTTTTTGTGCGTATGTACTGACATATACGCTCTCCGGCTGCAAAAGCCCATTCATGACAAGGATCGACGAGTTGTGCATTCCGAGATGCCATTCTGCACACTACTGTTGTACTGCACCATTATTTACCTGTTTGTGACCTGCCCGTTAGTTTGCATGATTCTTGCCATTCTCCTTCGACCTCTCTCATCAACGAGCTGTTTTCAGCCACAGGACTGCAGCTGACTCAATGTTTTTTGTTTGTTTCACCTATCTCAGTAAACCCTAGACACTGTCGTACATGAAGCGCCCCGGACGGCAGCCTTTTCTGAAATACTGGATCTGGAACACCTGGCTCCGACAATCATACCACGCTCAAAGTCACTTAGGTCACTCATTTTGCCTGTTCTAACATTCAATCGAACAGTAACTGAATGACCCAATGCCTGTCTGCTTGCTTTATATAGCAAGTCAATGCCACGTGACTCATTTTCGTGAACGGGGTGTAACTGATCTGGTTTACTGTTTTTATATATGGAAAATGTAACGTCTTTTGTCTGTAATGTCTTTTTTGTTATGTGTCGGACCCCAGTAAGACTAGCTGTCGCCATTGGCATCGGTTATTGGAGAGTTTAGATTTGATTAAGATATCTAATCATGGGTTAGCGAAACCTAAGTTAGTGTTCTTTAGACCCCTGCCATTTGCTGAGTTGAGCAACCAGTTCAGAGAAAACAATATTATCCTGTCGACTGTTGTGTGACCAGTGTTTGTAATATAGCAGGGCTCATTTTGTTATCTTTCAGATGCACTGGCCTTTGAAGCAAAGTTCAAGATGTGTTAGCCATAGAGATCCTATTATTCTAATTCCTAATTCTATAGTGTTAGCCCTATGTACAAGTAACTATAGGAAGAGAGGTCTAGATGTGTTAGTGGAAGCTTGGACAGGTCAAGGCAACATGTAGCCTGGGGGAATAACAAGGCTGCAGTACCTGGACTGGACCAGTGAGGGGAATGCATCATACATACATGATGAGGGTCAGATGCTTGGTTTACATACAGTGCCATCAGAGAGTATTCACACCCCTTGACCTTTTCCACAATTTGTTGTCTAACAGCCTGAATTTAAAATTGATTAAATTGAGATTTTATGTCACTGGCCTACACCGAACACTAACACCCAGACATTACCCACCCCCCTGCGCTTCTCTCTCGCTCTTCACATTCAACCAGAGACAGACAACACAGTTGTGCGGGGGGCTGGTGGTGCGTCCAGGGCCATGAAGGGAACATTTAAGTCCCCGGCAGAGCTGGGAAATGTTTGTTCCATTGGACTGTCGGCGTGCAGCAGTGACAAATCATTTGAATCTGCTGGGGACTAGCGTGCTATTACATTTATAATCTGCAACGTTTGTTGTTGTCATGGGGAAAGGTCCGATGGATACCATATTTGTGAAAAATGTGTTGAACTTGCAGCTAAAGAAAGGATTATTACTTTTCATTAAAAAAGTGTACCAAGTGCCTTGAACTGAATAAGGATTCTATGAGACCATCGGAATCTTTAAATTCTTCCTATCAAAACCTCCAAGAGGATCATAATGGGACCTTCCTGGACTATGATCAATTTCCGCCACTGCACCCCTCTACTAGCTTGAACCAGAAAATGGCTGCTCATTGTTCAACTCCAGGTGAGTGTAAATGGATGCGTGTTGGACCAGAAAGACGGAGAAGAATCTTTCTCGGCACGCCTGCCTTCTTTCTCTGCGTCCGAACTTAAGACTCGCTTGAACTCGCTTTGAGCCACTGTAACAGCTGTCTTCTGCTGGTGGCTTGGGTGTTCCCTCCATGGCTGTGGATGCCCCTCCAGCTACCTCTCCCTGTCCTAGTCAATCAACTGCCTGGGCATAGCCTGGGTCACCGTGGCCCCCCCTCCACTGGGACATGCTCTTTGGATCAGAGCTCTGTCCCTTTTGGCTGTTGTGGCCTGCACGCAGCCGGAGTCTCAGCAGGCCTCTTCTCATTTGAGTTCTGTGGCTCTAGCCTCACAATCTGCATCGAGACATGGCAGAGGCCGGATCATTCCRGCAATTGTGATAGGGAGTTCGATGGTGAGGCATATATCTGTACCTGGAGCAAAGACTTTGTGTTTTCCTGGGGCAAAAGTTCAGGATATCACGAGGTTGCTTCCAGAGGCTGTGAGTCAGTCACCGGGTGCTGATACTGTTATGGTTCACGTGGGGTCAAATTAGCATATGAAAGGAAGCTGAGAACATCTGACAATGGATTTTAAAGAAGTGATTTGGTCTCTACATGACACCAGCAAACGCCCCATAATATCTGGCCCTCTGCCCTCCCTAAATCGTGGCACTGAACGGTTCAGCAGACTTTGAGCCCTCCATATCTGGCTACGAGACTATTGCAGCTCTGTGGGTGTAACATTTTTCGACAATGTTGATACCTTCTTAAAACAAAGCTCGTATTATAAGTAGGATGGGATCCACCCAAATCATTTGGGTTCCTGGATCCGTTCACAGCATTATAAAGCTGCGTTGAGACAATTACTTATCAATGATCCAAAGTCCAGCTCATTTAATCCCTACCATTGTGTTGCGGAGTTGTCATAATGCTTCAGCAAATGTACATTATCCTAGGGACATTGGAAGACACAATGTAAGTAACCTAATTTATGTCCCTCTTGCTGTCCGGGATGCCTCTGCTGATCCTACAGCTATTGTATGCAGTAATCATATGACTATGAACCAGAGTAATACTGTTAACATTGATGTGTTGTGCCCAATTACGAAGTGTGACATAAAAATTACGTATTTACCTCATTTGTTGGATATTTAACAATTATTTACTTAACAAACAGTAAGATATGTATGTTCTAGTAATGCTGTGTTTTATGGTCTCCACTCTAGCACCTTGCAGCTAATCTGGGTGTATGGTTTTACTAGAGATAGCTTGAGCTGACAATTGATTGATATCTTAATCACAAAAACCAACATCCACATTCCATTCTTTGATTATTGGTGCATGTGAGGGATATGTCTCTGGTCGGGCTGTGCCTGCATACATTGACAAGATGTGATGTATGGTTAACCGAGATAGAGATAACCTGGAGGAGCAGAACAAAGGCTTCACTATTCCTAATTACCCTGTCATCTGGGAAACTAAGACAAGGTGGTGTTAACCTCTTTGGGCTAGGGGGCAGTATTTTGACGTCTGGATGACAAGCGTGCCCAAAACAAACACATATTTGGATAGAAAACACTCTAAAGTTTCTAAAACTGTTAAAATAATGTCTGTGAGTATAACATAACTGATATGGCAGGTGAAAACCCGAGGACAAACTATTTAGAAAAAAGAAATTCAGTCCACCATTGATTCCAATGGCTGTCATTTTTAATATGAATGGAAAACCTCCCATATTGCGGTTCCTAGGGCTTCCACTAGATGTCAACAGTCTTTAAAAAGAGTTTCAGGGTTGTTTTTGGAAAAATTAGCTTGAATTTGAAGTTTTTCTAAGTGGCTCCCATTTTTGCTGTAGTGKTTGTTACGCGTACTGGCGAATGCGCGTACTTTGTTGTTTATCTCCGGTAATGACAATAACAATTCTCCATCTTAATTTTTATCATTTATTTCCGTATTGGGGTACCTGAGGTTTGATTATAAACATTGTTTGACTTGTTTGGAGAAGTTTATTGGTAAYGTTTGGGATTCATTTTGTATGCATTTTGAAGGAAGGAAATCGGTGGATTATTGAATGAAGTGCGCCAGCTACACTGAGTTTTTGGGGATATGAAGAAGGACTTTATCAAAGAAAACGACCATTTGTGATATAGCTGGGACCTTTAGGAGTGCCAACAAAAGAAGATCTTCAAAGGTAAGTGATTTATTTTATCACTATTTCTGACTTTCGTGGCTCATCTGCCTTGTTGGAAAATGTTTTTAATGCTTTGTGTGCTGGGCGCTGTCCTCAGATAATCCAGATAAGCRGCTGGATTAACAAGACGTTAGGCTTTTAACTGATGACACTTGTATTTTCATGAATGTTAAATATKACTATTTCTGTAATTTGAATTTCGTGCTCTGCAATTTCACCGGAAGTTGTCGAAATGGGACGCTAGTGTCCCCCTGATCCACAAGAAGTTTAATAATAACACCAGAGGCAGATAACCAGGAGATGAACACAGAGTGGCTTATGATGCCCCTTGGTCTGGATGGGAGGAGTGGAACCAACCATGACTAAGCATGTTTAGGTCTACTATATAAAGAACTCTGCATTTCTGTAAAGGTTAAGCTCTCGGCAACACACACTTCAGAGTGTGCGGTCGACGGCTTCATTATTGCAATAATTGATCAATGTTAAATAAAGATGATTGCTTGAATAATTATCCAAGTCTCTCTCAGTACTGAAATTTCCACAACAGAAGTCCACTGTGTGCAGCTGACCCTGCTCTAATAAAAATTAACCTGAGTATGTCTACTTCTGCTAAGTTTCTCAGTAATGCAAGAAAAATAATCAAGCATCCCAGAAAAGTGTTGAAAATAGCCCACATTAACATATGTAGTTTAAGAAACAAGGTTCATGAAATCAATAATTTGCTAGTAACAGATGACATTCATATTCTGACTATCTCTGAAACTCACTTAGATAATACATTTGATGATACAGTGTTAGCAATACACGGTTATAAGAAAATACAGAAATGCAAAAGGTGGAGGTGTGGCTGTTTATATTCAGAACCACATTCTTGTAAAGCTTAGAGTGGATCTCATGTTAAATACTGTTGAAGTAATTTGGCTACAGGTTCATCTACCTCAACTAAAGTCCATTCTGGTGGGAAGCTGCTATAAACCACCAAGTGCTAACAGTCAGTATTTGGATAATGTGTGTGAAATGCTTGATAATGAATGTGATATCAATAGAGAGGTATACTTTCTGGGTGATTTAAATATTGACTGGCTTTCATCAAGCTGCCCACTCAAGAGAAAGCTTCAAACAGTAACTGGTTCAGGTTATCAATAAACCTACCATGGGTAGATACAAACAGTACAGGAATGAAATCAACCTGTGTTGATTATATCTTTACTAATGCTGCAGAAATTAGTTTGAAAGCAGTATCCAAATCCATTGGATGTAGTGATCACAATATAGTAGCCATATCTAGGAAAAGTTCCAAAGGTCAGGACTAATATTGTGTATAAATCAAATCAAGTTTATTTGATATAGCCCTTCGTACATCAGCTAATATCTCGAAGTGCTGTACAGAAACCCAGCCTAAAACCCCAAACAGCAAGCAATGCAGGTGTAGAAGCAGGTCATAAGTGGTCATATAATACATTTTTTAGAGATTCCAATGTTGTTGATGTGAAKAATATTTGTTGGTCCGTGGTCTGTAGTGACAAGAAACCGGACGCTKCACTTGACACATTTATGAAATTGCTTATCCCAGTTACTAATAAGCATGCACCCATTAAGAAAAGGACTGTAAAAACTGTTAAATCTCTACGTGGATTGATGAGGAATTGAAAACATTGTATGGTTGAGAGGGATGGGGCAAAAGTGATGGCAAATAGGCCTGGCTGTACAATCGATTGGCAAACGTAGTGCAAATTGAGAAATCATGTGACGAAACTGAATAAAAAGAAGAAGAAACTACACTATGAAGCAAAGATAAATGACATAAAGAATGATAGTAAAAGGCTTTGGAGCACCTTAAATAAAATTTTGGGCAAAAAGGCAAACTCCCCTCCTTCATTCATTGAATCAGATTGCTCAATCATCACAAAACCCACTGATATTACCGACTACTTTAATAATTTTTTCATTGGCAAGATTAGCAAACTTAGGCATGATATGCCAGGAACAAACACTGACACTACACATCCAAATATATCTGACAAAATTATGAAAGACAAGCATTTTAATTTTGAATTCCGTAAAGTAAGTGTGGAAGAGGTGAAAAAGTATTGTTGTCTATCAACAATGACAAGCCACTGGGGTCTGTCAACTTGGATGGAAAATTACTGAGGATAATAGAGGACGATACTGCCACTCCTATTTGCTATATCTTCAATTTAAGCCTACTAGAATATGTGTGCCCTCAGGCCTGGAGGGAAGCAAAAGTTATTCCCTTACCTAAGAATAGTAAAGTCCCCTTAACCGGCCCAAATTGATGATAACATATTGTGGGGGCTGTTTTGTTAGACTTCAGTGCGGCTTTTGACATTATCGATCCTTGGCTTTACAACCCCTGCTATATTGTGGATAAATAGTTACCTGTCTAACAGAACATAGAAGGTGTTGTTTAATAGAAGCCTCTCCTCAAAATCCAGGTAGAATCAGGAATTCCCCAGGGCAGCTGTCTAGGCCCCTTTTCAATCTTTACTAACGAAATGCCACTGACTTTGAGTAAAGCCAGTGTGTCTATGTATGCGGATGACTCAACACTCTACACGTCAGCTACCACATCGACTGAAATGACAGCAACACTTAACAAATAGATGCAGTTACAGTTGTTCCAGAATGGGTGGCAAGGAATAAGGAATAAGTTAATCTTAAACATTTCAAAAACTAAAAGCATTTCTATTTGGGACAAATCTTTCACCAAAACTCTAAACCTCAACTAAATCTTGTAATGAATAATGTGGAAATTGAGCAAGTTGAGGAGACTAAACTTCTTGGAGTTACCCTGCATTGTAAAATGGTCAACACATATTGGTACAACCGTAGCTAGGAGGGGGAGAAGTCTGTCTATAATAATGCACTGCTCAGCATTCTTAACAGGCCCTCGTTTTATCGCACCTGGACTACTGTTCAGTCGTATGGTTAGGTGCCACAAAGAGGGACAATTGCAATTGGCTCAGAACAGGGCAGCACTGCTGCCCCTTGGATGTACTCAGATAGCTAATATTAATAATATGCATGTCAATCTCTCCTGGCTCCAAGTGGAGGAGAAATTGACTTCATCACTACTTGTATTTGTGAGAGGTATTGACATGTTGAATGCACCGAGCTGTCTGTTTGAACTACTGGCACACAGCTCGGACACCCATGCATACCCCACAAGACATGCCACCAGAGGTCTCTTCATAGTCCCCAAGTCCAGAACAGACTATGTGAGGCGCAGAGTACTCCATAGAGCCATTAGTACATGGAACTCTATTCCACATCAAGTAACTCAAGCCAGCAGTAAAGTTTGATAAAAAAAAACATAAAAACTCACCTTATTGAACAGCGGGGACTGTGAAGCAACACAAACATAGACACATGAATACAAACACATAATAACATAAGCACTATACACAAATGTACACATCGATTTTGTGTTATAGATATGTGATAGTAGAGTAGAGGCCTGAGGGCAAACACTTAATATGTTGTGAAATCTGTTATGAATGTATTTTTGTATAACTGCCTTAATTTGGCTGGACCCCAGGAACAATAGCTGCTGCCTTAGCGAAAACAGGTTTAGAGATTTTTGCAAATGTATAATAAAAAAAAAAATGTATGTATACCTTATTTACATATGTAGTCAGACCCTTTGTTTTGAGACTCAAAATTGAGCTCAGGTGCATATTGTTTCCATTGATCATCCTTGAGATGTTTCTACAAATTGATTGGAGCCCATCTGTAGTATATTAAATTGATTGGACATGATTTGGAAAGGCACACACCAGTCTATAAAAGGTCCTCCAGTTGACAGTGCATGTCAGAGCAAAAACCAAGCCATGATGTCGAAGGAATTGTTCGTAGATCTCTAGGACAGGATTGTGTCGAGGCACACATCTGGGGAAGGGTACCAAAAATATCTGAATCATTGAAGGTCCCCAAGAACACAGTGGCCTCCATCATACTTAAATGGAAGAAGTTGGGAACCACCAAGACTCTTCATAGAGCTGGCCTGCTCATTCAAGGGTTTTCTTTATTTTTACTATTTTGTGCATTGTAGAATAATAGTGAAGACATCGAAACTATGAGTTAACACATGGAATCATGTACTAACCAAAAATTTAAAATATCTTATATTTGAGATTCTTCAAAGTAGCCACCATTTGCCTTGATGACAGTGTTGCACACTCTTGGCATTCTCTCAACCAGCTTCACCTGGAATGCTTTTCCAACAGTCTTGAAGGAGTTCCCCCAAATGCTGAGCACCTGTTGGCTGCTCTTTGCGGTCCAACTCATCCCTAACCATCTCAATTGGGTTGAGGTCTTGTGATTGTGGAGGCCTCCAGGATTTGTGTACAGATCCTTGCGACATGGGGCCGTCCATGTACATGCTGCAACATGAGGCGACGGTGGTGGATGAATTGCACGACAATGGGTCTCAGGATCAAATGGGCCTCATTGTTGTGCCATTTGAAGAATCTCAACCATACTATATAGACAGTACATGAATCCATATGTGGTATTTCATAGTTTTCACTATTGTTCTAAAATGTAGAAAATAGTAAAAATAATGGAAAACCCTTGAATGAGTAGGTGTCCAAATCTTTGACTGGAACTGTATATATACATACAGTACCTATAGGTAAAGTCACGAACCGGCTCGAAGTCCGTAACAAAAAGGGAGACGTGGAGATAAGGAATAACAAATATAAATGTATTAACTGAAGTAACGGAAATACAGTTAACAGCAGTGTGTGTATTCAGTAGTGTAAGTGAGTGGTTGCGTGCATATATGATAGTGAGGGGTGTTGAAAGGTGCCAAAGCAAACAAACAAAACAGCCACAACCAAAATCTAACAGTGTGTCTGCATGTAGAGAGTCTCCTCAATGAATGGGGAAGAGGTGTATTTATCCTGGGACACCCGGGCCCAGGTGTGTCCCATGTCGCTGACGACCCTCCCAGCTCCGCCCACTGACATCCTATATAGAAAAACAAGTGCAAAGAGAAAGAAGTCAGCAGCCAGAGTGGGAGGGTCATCCCCCCCCCACCCCATAAAACCGGGGACCAAGAAGGACCCCGGAACACCATACCAGTCACATAAACAAATTGACCTAGCCTGCGAGGGGGTATGTGTTCACACTTCCACTTGCCCCAGCCAACCTCGTCCTCCCCAGACCACAGCAACCTTTGCACACAGGAAGCAACCTTTAAGAGGAAAGAAGAAAATGAAGGGAGAAGGGAACAGACAGGAGCGACAGAACACGACAACACCAAACAAAAACAAAAACAAACAATGGTCAGTCACCTAGACATTCAGGAACAGGGCGCACGAGAGATTGCGTCAGCAACAAGCTCCAACGAAAAGAACGTCTCAGGGTCCTTCTCATTAAATTTTGGCAACAACCGTAACTTTCCAAAAATATCAAATGAGTCTGGGGCACGACCGAGAGGAGCGACCACTAGGTAAATCTGGGTCACCTTCCCAGAGCAAACTCTCCCCTGAGAGCTTTCCTTCCCTAACCAACTGTAGCCGCTCTTGTTGCAACTTGATTTTTGCAAATCCTGTTTAAATGCCTATTCCTTTTCATACTTTAAAAGACAGTGCTCTACTTGTAACAGAAGCAGTTCTTTGTTGTTCAAAAGACAGATCACTAGGTCTAACAGGGCGGCTATTTGTAATGAAACAGGGAGACGGCTGGGGAGGTGGTGAGTCCTCAGCAGAGGCTGTCCCAGTGGTAACTACAAGAATACCACTCTCCATCAGATTGGCCTTCAATATCAACATAACATAACTTTAGACGTTTATCACTAAATTCAATCTGGTAGAGATCAGCGATCTTCAACAGCTGTTTTTTAGTACAGAATTCTAACAGTTCCTCTGATAGAAAGCGAATGAACTCATCTACATTAGACGCCATAGTCACAAGTAAATACAAAAAAAAATTATATCACTCTTCCCCTCTGAGCACACCAGACCACAACAAGGAGAAATGACAATCACACTGGAGAGATAACAGAAGAGAGATAAGATATGTAGTTTCCCCAAAACCTACAATAACTCAACCCTAGTCTTTGTGCGGATTTGAGGTGGGTAATTACGCACTGTCGCCCGCTGGCAAGGAAAAGCAACAACCAGCACGCTGGCAGATTCCCCCCAAGCCACGGATGTGCCCCTGAGAGAACTGCTCAATCCAGACACCACACAAAAATATTAACAAAATAACCATCCCCAACGTATTCCAAAGTGAAACACGTCACCAAGCCTAACAGGGGAAAAAGAAAGGCTATAGCTCTGGGTAGCAAGTGTCACTACCCTACCCAAATCTCCCACTGAGGTACACAGCCAATTGTACTCACCTCAGACCAATGTCCCAACAGGAAGTAGAGCAAGAGTTTCCAGCCTGGGCAGGGGCCTAGAAACTAACCAATGTAGTCTTTCCAACACCGCACAACCAACTAACCACTGCAGTGGCAAGTTTACCAAACAAACAGAGGCAACCAGTACTGGTCACCAAACATTACAACTCAAACAAGCTGTTACAAAAGATGCAAACAAAGCACCTACAGAGTTTAACATTAACTCCGTGTTTTCTCCCAAGCCCAACACACATACTAGTAAGCCCAACAACACTAGTATTAGTCATTCATAATGCAACAAAGTGCTATACACCAACATGTCTAGGAACCAACCTTATGATCCCGGACGAGCTCCCACTTGTCACAAACCGGCTCGAAGTCCATAACAAAAAGGGAGACAAGGAATAACAAAAATATATTTATTTACTGAAGTAACGTAAATACAATTAACAATAGTGTGTGTAATCAGTAGTGTAAGTGAGTGGTTGCGTGCATAAATGTGATAATGAGGGGTGTTGAAAGGTGCCAAAATCAAAAATGCCACAACCAAAATCTAACAGTGTGTCTGCATGGAGACAGTCTCCTCAATGAGGTGCAAGAGGTGCATTTATCCTGGGACACCCGGGCCCAGGTGTGTCCCATGTCGCTGACGACCCTCCCAGCTCCACCCACTGACATCCTAAGAAAAACAAGAGCAAAAATTCAGCAGACAGAGCGGGAG
This sequence comes from Salvelinus sp. IW2-2015, assembly GCF_002910315.2. Classification (NCBI taxonomy): domain Eukaryota; kingdom Metazoa; phylum Chordata; class Actinopteri; order Salmoniformes; family Salmonidae; genus Salvelinus; species Salvelinus sp. IW2-2015. Next base: position 23,823,402 of record NC_036870.1, read on the forward strand.
GGTCGTTAAATTATGTTTAGTTATAGCCTTATTCAAAAATAGCCTTATTCTCATCTCATTCTTGCTAATATATTAAATAATTAAAACTGAAATATCACATTTACATAAGTATTTAGACCCTTTACTCAGTACTTTGTTGAAGCACTGTTACGTACGCCTCTTGGTGGAGGGAACGCAACACCCTACAACTCACCGAGTGAAAAAGGTATGTGTTCGTAAGTGCGGGGAAGGACGACAGAGGCTGAGAAAAGTTAGTTTACAGGGAATTTATTTCCTTCACACGGTAAAGTGGGGAAAAGAGGCTGGACAGAACCAAAGCAAAGAAAGTAAAAGCTAGAGCCCCTTCTCCTACCTTACCACTACTTACCTAATCTTAGCACCACCTGGCACGCTAACCAAAATACAGGGGGTGGTCCGCCCAGGTCTTACCTAGTGTGCATAGACAGTAAATACTACGGGTATATGTATGCCCGCAGGCCTCTTGCCTAAACACTCCCAAGGTGCCTTCCCCTTCCCACCTCGGGAACAAATGAAACCAATCTTAGTGAACAATTTAAATAAACCAAAATACTAAGTCCTATGGCATACACATACCGCTGCAGGACCAGCTAAAAAATACTTCACAACTTATACAGACCAACACAGGACATACACAGACGCTCTCTCCTCCTGATAAAAGAACACTGGCTTTTATCCAGCTGGAGAAGGAGTTGGTAATTGCAGACAGCTGTTTCCCCTGACGAGAGGGAGGGGTCAGAGCTCCAATCATCGATGGGGCCGACCAATCGCTGCTTGAAGAATCCAGGATTCCATTACCTGAAGCACACACACCACACACACACACACACACACACACACACACACACACACACACACACACACACACAACACACACACACACACACACACACACACACACACCACACACACACACACACACACACACACACACAACACACATACATACAAACCCACAACAACACAGAAACTGGGGAATGTAACAAGCACCTTTGGCAGCAATTACAGCCTTGAGTCTTTTTGGGTATGACGCTACAAGCTTGGCACTCCTCTATTTGTTGAGTTTCCCCCATTCTTCTCTGCAGAGCCCCTCAAGCTCCCTCAGGATGGATGGGGAGCATTTTTGCACAGCTATTTTCAGGTCCCTTCRGAGATGTTCAATCAGGTTCAAATCCGGGCCCTGGCTGGGCCACTCAAGGACATTCAGAAACTTGTCCCGAACCCACTCCTGCGTTGTCTTGGCTGTGTGTTTAGGGTTGTTGTCCTGTTGGAAGGTGAACCTTCACCCCAGTCTGAGGTCCTGAGCACTCTGGAGCAGGTTTTCATCAAGGATCTCTCTGTAATTTGCTCTGTTCATCTTTCCTCGATCCTGATTAGTATCCCAGTTCCTGCCACTGAAAAACATCCCCACAGCATGATGCTGCCACCACCATGCTTCACCGTAGGGATGGTGCCAGGTTTCCTCCAGATGTTACACTTGGCATTTAGGCCAACGGGTTCAGTCTTGGTTTCAACAGACCAGAGAATCTTGTTTCTCTGAGAGTTTGGGTGCCTTTTGGCAAACTCCAAGCGGGCGTTCATATGCCTTTTACTGAGGAGTGGCTTCCGTCTGGCCTGATTGGTGGAGTGCTGCAGAGATGGTTGTCCTTCTGAAAGGTTCTCCCATCTCCACAGAGGAATCCTTTTTAAAATAAGGCTGTAACGTAACAAAATGTGGAAAAAGTCAAGGGGTCTGAATACTTTCTGAATGCACTGTATATATGTATGTATTATGTATATTTATATTTATGAATGTATGACCAAGTTGGCTAGATACAGTATTACTGTTCTTCATGAATTGCATATCCTTGCACTTTCTCTTTCTGATCACATTTTCTGGTCAGAGAGAGATGGAGGGAGCGATGTAGGTAGATAGGTAGGAAGATAGGTTAAGAGAGATGGAGGGAGAGAGGTAGAGAGTGGGAAAAGAGGGATAGAGGGAGGTCATGATATGAAGTGAGTGATTGCAAAGGTGAAAAGCAAAAACATTATGCTGCCTTTCAGTGGAGAGAGGAGAGAGGAATAGAGAGAGAGGGGAGAGGGGGAAAAGAGAGGAGAGTGAGTTTGACAGCTGGTGTGCAGATAGGGTTTCACAGCGACAGCTCTCCCCTGCCAGGGTCAAGAGCAGAGATGGAGAGATGAAGAGAGGATGAGAGGAGATAGAGAAGTGGAGGGGAGATATGGATGGAGGAGAGGTAAAGATGATATACGAATACATCAGGGGATGAGAGGAGATAGAGATAGAGGAAATGTAAAGATGATAGGAGAGGACATCAGGGGATGAGAGGAGATAGAGATATAGGAGATGTAAAGATGATAGGAGAGGACATCAGGGGATGAGAGGAGATAGAGATATAGGAGATGTAAAGATGATAGGAGAGGACATCAGGGGATGAGAGGAGATAGAGTTAGAGGAGATGTAAGATGATAGGAGAGGAACTCAGGGGATGAGAGGAGATAGAGATAAGGAGATGTAAAGATGATAGGAGAGGACATCAGGGGATGAGAGGAGATAGAGTAGAGAGATGTAAAGATGATAGGAGAGGACATCAGGGGATGAGAGGAGA
>NC_036870.1:23832576-23834634 GCF_002910315.2 Salvelinus sp. IW2-2015
GGATGAGAAGAAGACAATGCACACAATGCACTGTGTACGTGTAGTTAGAGTAAGTTAGAGTAGTTAGAATAGTAAGAATATGTTAGAGTAGTAAGAGTAGTTACAAATTTTAGACTTGTTAGAGTTGTACGAGTCGTTAGAGTAGTACGAGTAGTAAGAATAGTAAGAGTAGTTAGAGTATTAGAGTAGACAGAATAGTTGAGTAATTAGAGTAGCAAGATTAGTTGGAGTAGTTAGAGTAGTAAGAATAGTGGAGTAGTAAGAGTAGTAAGAATAGTTGGAGTAGCAAGAATAGTTGGAGTAGTAAGAATAGTTGAGGTAAGCAAGAATAGTTGGAGTAGTTAGAGTAGTACGAGTAGTAAGAATAGTAAGAGTAGTAAGAATAGTTGGAGTAGTACGAATAGTTATAGTAGTTAGAGTAGTAAGAATAGTAAGAGTATTTAGAGTAGTTAGAGTAGTAAGAATAGTAAAGAGTAGTTAGAGTAGTACGAGTAGTGAGAGTAGTAAGAGTAGTTAGATTAGTACGAGTAGTGAGAGTAGGAGAGTAGTTAGATTAGTACGAGTAGTGAGAGTAGTAGAGTAGTTAGAGTAGTGAGAGTAGTAAAAATAGTAAAGTATTTAGAGTAGTTAGAGTAGTACGAGTAGTACGAATAGTTAAGAGTAGTTAGAGTAGTTAGAAGTAGTGAGAGTAGTAAGAGTAGTTAGAGTAGTTAGAGTAGTATGAATATGTAAGAGTAGTTAGAGTAGTACAAGTAGTAAGAATAGTAAAGAGAAGTTAGAGTAGTAAGAATAGTAAGAGTAGTTAGAGTAGTAAGAATAGTAAGAAAGTAGCTAGAGTAGTTTAGAGTAGTACGAAGTAGTGAGAGTAGTTAGAGTAGTTAGAAGTAGTGAGAGTAGTAAGAATAGTAGAGTATTTAGAGTAGTTAGAGTAGTACAAGTAGTAAGAATGTAAGAGAAGTTAGAGTAGTAAGAATAGTAAGAGTAGTTAGAGTAGTAAGAAATGTAAGAGTAGCTTAGAGTAGTTAGAGTAGTAACGAGTAGTTACGAGTAGTAAGGAGTAGTAAGAATAGTAAGAGTAGTTAGAGTAGTAAGAATAGTAAGAGTAGCTAGAGTAGTACGAGTAGTAAGAATAGTTGGAGTAGTAAGAATAGTAAGAATAGTTATTGTAGTTAGAGTAGTAACAATAGTAATAGTCGTTAGAGTAGTATAGCTCTAAAGAAAAAAAATTCTTAGCACACAACACATCTCAATGGATTATGTTCATTCTCTACGGGATCCCCCCGTAATCTAACTGCACTGTCCAATTTACAGTAGCTATTACAGGGAAATAATACCATGCTATTGTTTGAGGAGAGTGCACAATAATGAACTCGAACATTTATCAATAAACCAGTTAGGCATATTTGGGCAGTCTTGATTCAACATTTTGAACAGATATTATGCAATGGTTAATTTGATCAATCTAAAACTTTGCACATACACTGCTGCCATCTAGTGGACAAAATCTAGATTGCGCCTGGGCTGGAATAATACATTGTTGCCTTTCTCTTGAATTTCAAAGATGATGGTACAAAAAAAATAAATGCTTTGACATAAATGGGGAACTCTTAACGAAACCAACAAAAAAAAACTGGCCAATGGCAAAAATAAGACTTCCTATAGCCACATGTTTACTTGACTACTAACCATGTGAATAAGCTTTTTAGTGTCTAGCTAAGTCAAGATGTTATTTTGAGTGTAATAGCTTGGTGTCATTGACTGGGAGGACAGTGTGACTCATTGAGGCACCAGGCTGGCTAAATGGCTTTGTCATTCAGTATTCAGTGATGAACTTGAGCAGGATCCGTATGGCCTAAATGGATCAGGCACAATCAAAGTTCCATATGTATCCTATTAATTTCCATTCTGCACTATCTTTTTAGGAGTGAACTCATTCTCCTGATTTGACCTGTTACAGTGTAATTCCCCACATACATGAACGCTTACTGCTTACTGAGTGTTAGTAGCTTTGGAGGGCGATACATAATTTGTCTTTCTGCCCTGTGTGTGTGTGTGTGT
>NC_036870.1:23835170-23836457 GCF_002910315.2 Salvelinus sp. IW2-2015
TGTGTGTGTGTGTGTGTGTGTGTGTGTGATTTATTTATTGTATGTGTAGGGAAGAGCTTATCAGTGTTCACTTACCATACAGTAAATTACCCTACTCTGTATGTCTGTCCGGTCCCCCTTAATTCGTCTGGGCATGGACTCTACAAGGTGTCGAAAGCGTTCCACAGGGATGCTGGCCCATGTTGACTCCAATGTTTTCCACAGTTGTGTCAAGTTGGCTGGATGTACTTTGGGTGGTGGACCATTCTTGATACACACTGGACAATGTTGAGCATGAAAAACCCAGCAGCATTGCAGTTCTTGACACAAACTGGTGCGCCTGGCACCTACTACCATAGCCCGTTCAAAGACATATTTTSTTTTGCCCTTTCACCCTCTGAATGCCACACATACACAATCCATGTCTCAATTGTTTCAAGACTTAAAAATCACTGACTGAAGTGGACTTATCAAGTGACATCAATAAGGGGTCATAGCTTTCATCTTGATTCACCTGGTTAATCAATGTCATGGAAAGAGTAGGTGTCCTTAATGTTTTGTACACTCAGTGTATATATGCAAACACTTATGTTCACTGACAAACTCCTGACCTTTACTGAAGGCTAAGAGATGCTCTGTGTGTCTGTGTGTGTGTMCACCCTAGTTTCGTGATTACATCCAATTCAATACAGTGCTGATTTGAATAGCACTTTACTCTGCTCCCCTGTCCTAGAACCCGTCAAGGACCTTGAAGGACCTCGTCAAGGAAAGGACAGTACCATATGTCTTTCATATTTCTTTATTAGTGTGTTTAATATTTTGGAATTAAGAAGACTTCCATTATGTGTGTTGTGCATTCTTGTGTTCTTAGTAGCTTCAGTCTGGTACATTTACTTCAGTGCGGTAGCTGATTTAATTGCTGCTCACCAATCCTCTTAAGATTAGAACATCTTGATGAAGGGTAATATCCCTCTTTTTTCCCCCTAATTTCATCTATTTATCTCGCTCTCTTTTCTCACCACTTCTATTTTCTCTCACTCTGTCCTCTCCCATTTGTGGCTTTGCCAGTCTTCTTCTCTCTCCTCCCCCTCCATTGTTCTCTCCATCCCTCCCTCCCTACTTCCACCTCCCTCCCTATATTTTCCTTCCTTTCTCTGTCTGTCTCTGTCTCTCTCTTTGTCTATCTCTATCTTTCTCTCTCTCTGTCTGTATGTATGGTTAGAGGGTGCAGTGTGAAATGCTAAATTGGGAGCAGGGTGAAAGAGGGCCTTGGAGCAATGGGGACATCAATGGCTGCCTTTTAATCCT